>NW_028290822.1:47500-55000 GCF_964205215.1 Stylophora pistillata | reverse complement strand
GATGTGGTTCTTGTAGAAGAACCAAAGGAATCGGCATTTTCGAGTTGCCCTTAGCGAAAGATGAAAATCACAAGAGATGGCGCAACGAGTGGCTTGGTGTACTCAAGAAAACAAGGGAAATGGATAAAGATTTTAAAAGACAGATAGATGAAGACAAACTCTACACTTTCGAAAAGCATTTTTTGTCCGAAGATATTGAAATATGTAAGTATTTTTCGATAACTTTTGCTATGGAACGATACGATTGCTGAGCGTAATGTGCGTAGCGTTGCCAAGCTACTAAGATATAAACAAACAGCTTTTTCTTTCGTAGAGAGTCAGGTTTAAGACTTTGTCTGCCTAAATGTCAGAAGTCTTACTGAGCACCAGCGAAAACGAAAGCCATTCCTGGCACCTTACAGGTCTACTCAAGATTGATGGTAAGTCTTGCTTGAACTATTGGTATAATCATAACTTGTTGTTTAGTGCTCAAATTGTCTATCATAAGACTCAATTTATAATAACCTGTTAATTTGATTTTAAGAGCAAAATTACATTTTTATCACTATTATTTTCATGTAAATACTCTTGCCTACAAGTCTGTCATTCAAGTTTAAGAACACAGACTGTATTGATAAATTGCTATGCATTTGAACACAAGTAATTTTTTAATTTATATTTATAGGTTTGGCTTTTTGATGGAATTCCTGCAGTATCTTCAGAGCTGGAAGGAGAGCACTGAAAACCGAGAGGGTGAGTTTACCCAAAATGCAAGATCCAGGATGTTCCTCTCTTGGCAGACATACGAAGGCTTCCAGATTTCTGCAGGGTCTACAATTGAGTGCACCAGGTTTCTTCTTTCAGAGGGGATGGAGTATGTCCTGACAGAAAGGTTCTGTCAAGATCCTGTGGAAGAATATTTTGGAAAGCAGAGGCAGTTTGGCCGCAGGTGTGACAATCCAGATATCAGGACCTTTAGCTACAACAGCAACACTATTAGAATTGAAAGGTCAGTCTCCTGCCAGAGTGGGAACACTAGAGGCAGAAAGGACACAAAAAAAGCCTGGGTTAATGTGACCAATGAAAAGCTACCATGTAGAAAAAAGCAAAGAACTGTTTAGCGTATTCATAGCTAGTAGAGGCACATTCTAAGCCACTCTATTCACACTCTATTTCTAAATTTTTTTACTCCAATAATACAAGATATTCATGTAACAATCAATTAATGCACATAAATCAATCACCAATGTTTCATTTATTGTTTCAACATGTTTAATTTGAAAATAAATATTTACATGACATTTGTGTTGTTTTCCTTACTACATGATTTAGATACATGTTATTATCCTATAACTATCATATTGGTTAATCCAAAGTTAATAGAGGGGTCAATCATATTCATTTTCTTATGACTTTTCAATGGTTTCCATTAGGTATTTAGTTTCTTTGACACGCATTACCTTTATTCAACCAGTAACAACCATTTGTTTTGTTAAATAAGAATTTGTTATCAGATTCCTGAACTCTAAGTCTATTGTGCAAGGAACCTTAATACTTTTAGGTACTTGCTATAAATAAAAAATGAAAAATAGAAATTGAAAATTAAATTTTTATACCATATGTGAACAACTCTTAGAATGAAAATGCTCTTCTTGATAAATGACAATAATATTACAACAAATATAGTGAGAAAGCAACAAATATTTCTCCATGTATCATATAACTGTTTTGTCTTGTGTAATAAAAATCTATTACATTACTCAGGCCTTGCTTGTTCTTGATCATGACTTCTCATGATCTCCTTTTGGAGAGCTTTAGCCTTTGTTTGCTTTGCTTTTACTTTGTAGAGCTGAATGATGTCCTCAGCACATGAAAAGGAGCGTACCCTTACATACAAACTTACTATAGCATGAAGCACATTTTTGCTCACTTCAGCCTCTGGGATTAGCTCTGCATCAGAAACCATACATTGGTAGCTTGACAATACCTCACTGTCAGTTACTGAGTTGAGAGTTATGCCAGCAACATCCACTTTTTTCAAGCAGTTAACTGAAGTGAGATGCCAAAATTGATGCTCTGTTTTAAGAGAATTGTTCTGTGCATACTTGGTAATGTTCCACTAGCCACCCCGGCTTAAACTTGACACCAGTTTTTGACTCTCACACCCATACTCTTGTTTACCAGCTTTCAATATTGCCCTTGCCTGTTGGTTTTCTGCTGTATTGTTTCTTGCATACTTTTTATGCAAGTTATGCAAGACATATCCACCAACATACTGAAGACCAGCTTCTTGTTTTTCTGACAATACAGTTTGGGATGAAGGTGGGTTACTGTCAGAAGAAGACTTAATGCCCTTGCAGTAGGACAGGATAAAATCAGCTACCTTGGTTGCAAGCAGTGTTGCAGCATTCTGAGATAGTCCTTTGAAAAACATTGGAGACTTCAATGGTACTTGAGCATAATAGTTGCCATAGAATTTCTCGGCATTCCCATTTTTTGAATAGCCTTCAAATAATGCCTTCATTACAGAGAATTCTTGAGTTCCTTCTTCAAGCACTTGATACTCGTACTGTTTTAACTCCTTCCTTAGATCTTCTGCAAAAACTTCCCTTTCATAAATGTTCTTTAATGCATTGCGTACAATCTCAGCTAGAATACTAGCAGTCAAAGTCAAACGATGCTCGTTCCGATTTGGATTGTGCTTGGCAGCTCGATGCCTTTGATATCCTCCTCTTGTTTTGTATTTTTTCCCACACTCGCTGCAAACAATCTCGGTTGATTGGACCTACCAAAAAATATTAAATCATAGTTTCAGCATATTAGAGTCTGTCTCTATGAAATATGATCAAATGTTAACATACTTGCCGTCTTCCGAAGGCACTTGCGACAATGTTCAGTTTGTTGTCAGGTTGCATTCTCTGTAAACTATTTTTAACAAAGCAAAACCCAGGCAATATTCAGGCAATTTTTAGTATCTAGGGCACTTCTACCAGAGAAACTAAATACAATTTTATAATTTTTCTAGAATATAGCTAGGAAATTGTTATCTGAAAACGTCGGGAAATTCTCTGTTCTCTAGTAGTTAGTCGCGTGAAAGTACATTAGCGTGTGGCTCCGTAAACCCCTTCAAAAAAAAAAAATTATAGACTAAGTAAGAGTAAGCTTCTAAATATTCTGCACTTACTTCACTTGCAGCAGTTAAAAACTGTTCCTGCAGTACTTCATCTTCATCAAAGATGTCTAAAATTGCCTCAAAACTATCGCCAATCAAAATTAGATCCTCTCCACCATCCGCCATCTTTGAACTTGTGTTTGGCTTGTGCATCGTCGCGGTCACGTGACAGGTACTTTCGACATCGGCGCTGCTCTATAGTCTCGCTCTTTGATGCTCGCTGACTTTCATAACCAGTCCCCTCTATTAACTATGCTTCAACAGACGATCCAGAAAACAGGAAACAGTAATTATACCTCTTCTTCCCTGTTCAAAGCGGATTGAGAGCAATTGGGCATTCATTCCGCATCAGCCACGCTCTATAATGTTTCGTCATATAATGCATTGCTAGCTTTGGACCCGACCTTATTTGAGGGGGATAGATCACTATTTGGCTACCTTCTTGGGAAAGAATACCAAATAACTAACTAGTTGAGTTGATTTTTCAAAGCCACTGTTTCCAAAATGCAAGTATTTGATGTAGGTATACCGACTCGCAGTCGAGTCTGCTGTGTCAGCTGGTGCAGTGATTACTCTCGAAGCGTTTCTTGAGTTCCGAGCTACGTGGAAATGGTTTTATTTCCAGATGTGAGCTTTTTTCGGACCGCTGCCGGGAAAAGGTGCGTGCGAAAAATATGAACGTGCTCCGTGAGTCGTAGTCTTACAACCGGCACGAGTAACTTAACAAGGCACAGAAGCCTCTGGAGAAGAAGTAGTATAAATATAAAGATTTTGAACGTTGGCTTTTACAAATATTTCAGCGAAAGTTGTGGTTTTCCAGGTTTGACCCTTATAAAACTTCCTTTAAATAAACAAATATTCGAACACTACACTTTTCTTTGTCGCACATCTGCAGTGATGTATTATGGGCTATGCCCTTTGCAGATCCTTCGCCTTTTTTTTTTTTTACCTAAAATGAGCTTTATCGATATCCCCCGAAGTACCATGAACATTCAATTATGAAACATTAAATTATGATAGGAGTTAGATAATTGTTTGCTCCTGTTTCGTATATGTAACAGACGACCTTAAATCTTGAAACCACGTGCTTCATAGTCCAATTTTTTACTTTTGCGTTTTATCTCAGTAGACCTCATTTGGAATTAACTAGCGTTATTCTGCACGTGAGAATCATGTTTCTGAACTAGCAACATTGCGCTGACATTTGGTTCACGGTTCGGTTATATCCTCAGAGACCCAGGGGCTGAGTCGATTTCAAGTATGGGCATGAAGAGCCCCTGGGGACATTGTCTTACAAGACTAGTTCCAAACGTTCGCAGTCGTTCTGCCATCTGATTGGTGCCAGAAAATCTTTGTTTTTTTTTCTGCCCTCTCACAGTAAAGTGTACTTTAGAAACCTTTCGTGTGTTTTAACACGGACATATATCCTGGTAGCTCAGTTGCTCGCTATGTTTGCTTGGACCGTGCGACGGAGATTTGCTTGAGGTGAAAAGTTTCAGTCTCAACAAACAATGTAAGAGAAATCGATCAGATTGTCCGCGAATATTTTTACCAGAAATTATACTGAATAGTTTCACAGGTATCACTAGAGAACGTGTTTTCAAGTTTGCGAGGTTTGTAAACAACACGATGGTTGCAGTCATTGATATGTCGCTTTAAACGTTAGACGAGATTTAAGCTTAAATCTTTCTAGATTTTTTGCATAATTTGCTATGACTAAAACTTTGCCAATCCCGTGAAGTTATCTCGTCGCACGGGCCACGCAGGTATGTCGAGCAACTGGTACTTGCGTATTTTTCTGTGCGTGCCAAACTCTAATCTAATCTACGCTTGAAAAAAAAGAAAAGCTAAGCGTGGAAACTGTTGTTTATTAGATGTGGGTAGATGACCCTGTACTACTAAGGTAACATTTGCAATAAAGCAAACCCGCCCTTTCCATCCACTATTTCTTGATGTTTGGGTTTGTTTTTCCCATTGAAAGCAGCATCGGATCGATTCCCAATGATCAAAGGTATTTAACTTGGTCTTCAACAATCGACAGAAGAGGTGAAATGACAATGAGCAAGGGACTAGAAGAGAATCCGTAGCCTTCCCAGCTCAAGAATTTCAACACTCTAGGCAGCAGTTGAAAGATTAAACTCTTTCCAAACCACTTCGGTAACTGCCCTAAAACACCTCTCCTCGCGATGTTGTCGTTAATAATTTTTTGTGAAGGTGTGGTCTGATCGTCCGGGTGAGTGAAGTCGTGAGAAGGACTGTTGTCGGTGGTAGTGACTGACGTTTCGACAACCTGTGCAGAAGTCATCTTCAGAGTCAAGTGAATGATTGTCAAGTGGATGATCAACAATCATTCACTTGACTCTGATGATGACTTCCGCACAGGTTGTCGAAACGTCAGTCACTACCACCGACAACAGTCCTTCTCACGACTACACTCACCCGGACGATCAGACTACACCTTCACATGTTACCCCCGGGTACAAACCATTTACTGCATTAATAATTTTTTGTTCAGATTTTAATTAGCTAACCGGAAACACAGCTAAGCTTTCTCTTAGCGCTTGCCGGAGGTCGTCCACGAACTTAAGGTTCTCTGCAACCTTGGCCCTATTGTGAACGACTTTACTACAAAGCGAAGATTAGATTTTGGCGCGCACAGAAAGCAGAAAGCTCCGTAGGCGAAAGCGCCAGTTGCTCGACCTACCTGCGTGGCCCGTGCGACGAAATAACTTCAAGGGATTGGCAAAGTTTCAGTCACAGCAAATTACGCAAAAAATCTAAAGATTAAATCTTAAATGTCGTGTAACGCTTAACGCGACATATCAATGACTTCAACCATCGTGTTGTATACAAACCTCACAAACTTTAAAACACGTTCTCTCTTGATACCTGCGCAAGTATTCCGTATAATTTCCTGTAAAATTTTCGCGGACAATCTGATCGATCTCTCTTACATTGTGTGCTGAGACTGAAACTTTTCACCTCAAGCAAATTTCCGTCGCACGGTCCAAACAGTCATAGCGAGCAACTGAGCCACTAGCATATATGTCCGTGTTAAAACACACGAAAGGTTTCTAAAGTACATCAGAACATAGCTAGCAGAGTCGCGCAATCAAATTCATTATACGTGAGCGTGCTCAAAATCCCGATAGTGCACGCTGATAGCGTCAGAAAATCCGACTTCGCCAGAAATTTTTTTTTTCGCGCGAGCGGCCATTGTTAGCGCGGGGAAAAATAATATATTTCGCGACAATAATGGATACAAACAGACACTCGACCTGCTAGTCCGAAAACGAAGACAATGTTTGGACCTTTTCCCTTGGGCTAGAGTTCTTAAATGAGGCAGAAAAAGAGAAAAACAAAGGAAAAGCATACTCGGCATCAGCGCCATCACGATTCGCTTTAACTGATAGTGTTGTCCGTTTTTCGCGTCGGATTTGATGCACAATTCCACTGGCTATGTTCTAAAACAATTAGTTCATGCTTTCAGCTGTGCACTATCGAGTCATGGAGCACGTGGGAAGTTTGGAGAGCACTCATGAAGCTAGAGTTGCCCTCGGCTATCGCCTCGGGCAACTCTTACGCTTCTTTCGTGCTCTCCAAACTTCACGCGTGCTCCATAACTCGATAGTGCACGCTAAAGAATGAACCAATTGTTAACTTTACTCTGATAGGGCAGAAAAACACAAAGATTTTCTGGCACCAATCAGATGGCAGAACGACTGCGACCGTTTGGACCTAGTCTTGTAAGACAATGTCCCCAGGGGCTCTTCATGCCCATACTTGAAATCGACTCAGCCCCTGGGTCTTCGAGCATGGGTTCGGTTGTAGACTTATATAAGATATCTTACGCAAAGTGTTTCAACGGAGTGGGAATAGAGCAACCCCGAGTTACGCTTTGTAAAACAATCATTATCAGGTGTTGACTATCCTGCCAAGTTCTATCGCTATTGAGGGAGCAATGCAACAACTTTAGGACTGCAATCCCCTTTTGTGATACAGCAATATGGACGGTAAGATGATATCATGTTAAATAAGATGTAGATTGGATGTAAAATGCGAAACAATGGAGTTTGTGTTTGAATGTGAACACTTTCGAACAACTGACGGCATCGTCAAATCAGCTCATTTTATCCAACTTTAAAATTTGATTAAATCGCACTGAATCATTTCCCTAAAAAAATCGTTTGGAGATCGAAAAGAACCACACTTCGCCTTCCAAAAGCCAGATTTTCAGTCGATTATTTTGTATAGCACATAGTAAAATAACGTTAACGGGTTAGTTTTTACCTATTTTTAATCTTGTTAGAAGAAGGTCGGTTAAATTCAGTTAGATTGTGTAAATAAAC
>NW_028290822.1:0-42500 GCF_964205215.1 Stylophora pistillata | reverse complement strand
CAATCCGCTAACTGATGCTTTTCTTTATTCTCATCACTTGTCCTCTTGATAAGGTATTGATATTGTATGGAGAAGTTCTCTCTTGGTCAGGGGAGGCAACACAATTTTTAATTTAGTTCTGAAGCTTTGCGTACAGTTTGAAGACAGTGAGTACATTTTCTTGCTTAGTTTCCTCTAACACCGGAGAAAAACACAAGCCCTAATATAATAGGCGCTTAAACATTTGGACAGAAATCAAGGACCAGTGGAACTTTGAATCCTCCATTATGGCTAAATGCCTTTCAAACCAGCGAGTCCAGATCAGACGACAGATGCACATTCGTGATGGTTCCCGCATGCATTCACGGCAGATCTGCAAAGACCGTACGGGGCCCACGCAAATTTGAATCAGGGCTCCTTGTAGCTGAGGAAATAGCAACAGCGAATCGAGAATTCTCTGCAAGTCACAATATAGCCAACCGGTGTAGCCAGCCTTGCAGTTACCACAAATCATGGTCCCGTCCACACTGAGACTTCCACACATATAACTTTATTTAAACTTGGATTTAGAATAGCTCGAAAAAGAGCTTAATATATTAGAGTATAGTTAATATTTAAGAAATACAGAAAAATGTATAATTACAAATATATATAAATATATATATATATATATATATGTGTGTGTGTGTGTGTATATCTAAAATTACTATGCACATATATATATATATATATATTTATATCACTGTCTTTAGTTCCTCTTGCTTCCTTACAAAATACTTTTCTTGGCTCCGCACTATCTTTCAAGCTTTGCAACCACCTCATTTCATCAAAAAATACTCCACTGTGTTCTGTGTAAAATAGAAAAACAAAATACAGAAAAAAAGTCAACATAAAATCAATCAATGTAGAAATCAATCAGAATTAACACTCCTTCATCGTAACACTAAAGAGCAATCCGGCCCGACAAGAATCATCGCCAACAATAAATTCTATACAACAAATTCTGATATTGCCGCTAGCTTCATCAATATTTTGATTGTGTAAGCCCTACACTTGCCAGCTCCCTAGGGAATCATGTTGGCAACCCCCTTAAATACAGAAAATCTTCTCCTCCCAGGAGTTTTGTCCTTTAATTAACTCCCATAAGTGACCAATACAGAATTTCTCCTTACAATGTGTATTCAATATCTAGCAGAGAAGTACTGACAATAGCTAAAAACATCAATTGGGGGATTTTAGCTTGATCCAATACAAAACTCTCCAAACCAACTTCATAAGAACTCTATGGGAGACTGTAAGGAGAATCAGTTTAAGGAGATCTCGCTAGTGAAGTTGTAGATAAATGAACAATTAAGATAAAGGCAAAGAACGAAAAATCGCAACATCTCAATAATGAGGTCAGTTAATTCATACAGAATAGGATGATTCCTTGTAAAAATACACTGGCCCAATCAAAAAAAGAAAACATAAATATACATTTATAATGCAGTAAATGTTTTCACATACACCATATACATTTATAAGCCCTACACTTCCCAGCTCACTAGGGAATTATGTTTGCAACCCCCTTCAATACAGAAAATCTTCTCCACCCTGGAGTTTTGTCCTTTAACTCCCGTAAGTGACTAAGACAGAATCTATCCTTACAATATCTATCTTCAATATCTATCAGAGAAGTACTGACAATAGCTAAAAAGAGTAATCAGGGGATTGTAGGTTGATGCAATACAAAATTCTCCAAACCGACGTCATAAGAACTCCATGGCAGACAGTAAAGGAGATTCAATTTAAGGAGATCTCGCTAGTGAAGTTGTAGATAAACGAACAATTAAGATAAATGCAAAGAACAAAAAATCGCAACATCTCAATAATTAGGTCAGTTCATACAGAATAGGATGATTCCTTGTAAAAATACACTGCCTCAATCAAAAGAAGAAAAAAATAAATATATATTGATGAGTCCTACACTTGCCAGCTCCCTAGGGAATTATGCTTGCAACCCCCTTAAAAACAGAAAATCTCCTCCTTCCTGGAGTTTTGCTCTAACTGAGATGACTCAAGGACAGGTTTGTAATCTCTTCTCTAAATTAGATGAGAGCAGAACTCAACTGCATATTCCAAATGAATTGATGAGGATTGCTTCTGAGAATCTCTCAAAAACCTTCAAGGCATTTATTTCTATGGAGTCCACCAAGACTAGCACAGTACCAGATATTTTCAAACTATCTCCAGTGACTTCAATCTGTTTATAGACATGGCATATCATCACTGCGCCAGGAGAGAACCTGCCCATATTACAGTTCTATCACCCTTTAGTAGAGTTCTTATTGATCGATTGATTGATTGATGTACTCATTTACTCAACTTTAATCATACAGATCTTCATCCTTTATCATCCTTTATTGTGACCAAGACAGAATTTCTCCTTACGATATCTAATATTCAACATGTATCAGAGAAGTAGCAAGAATAACTAGAAAAACATAAATCAGGGGATTTTAGGTTGATCCAGTAGAAAATTCTCCAAACTGACATCATAAGAACTCTATGGCAGACAGTAATACCCCATTCACACCAAAGCCTAAATATGCTTTAAAGCTGTTTTGTTAAACATGGTTTAACACAACAGCTCCATAGAAGCTGCTCAAATCAATATTTGGTTGACTTCAAATGTGGCACATTGAAAAAACAGTTTAGCAATTGCTTGAATCTTGTGGAAAATTTAGTTTTTCAGTTCTCTGCTTCTGATTTTTATTCAGTTAAACCTGGTTTAACTAAATTTCTACTGTATTTAGATCATTCTTGAAATACATGATTGTAATCACAGTCTCTTTAATTAACCTCAATTGACATGAATTTTTAATGATTCTGTCATTGTTGTACTATAGTCGTTTTAGCAAATTTTTTCCATTGAGAACTGTTATAATTAGAAATTGAAAAACTTAAAACTGAAAAAAAAATTAGCAGGTCGCTCTGTGCGGGAGCAAGCACAACCTATCTCACAATTAATAGCTAGCTCCCATTAATACTTTTTGTAAAACTGATATGTTGACATATATGCCTCATAAGTGCACATAGGTTCCAAATTGCTACATTGGAGACATGTGTGTCATGTATGTGACACATGTCAGATAAATTATTTTACATGTATGTGACATATATTTTACATATATCTGCTACATATGTATGTGACATATATGTTACATGTATGTGACATATGTCAGACAGATGTAGGAGATATACGTAAAAGATATGTGGTTTTGGTAAGGGCCATTAGAAAAGAGAGCCTACACTTTGCTATTTTCAAAATAACCAGCCATTTTAGGAAAGAAAAAAGTCAGAGGTAGTTCAAGTGGAAGTAAGATTCTTATAAAATGTAGCTGCTTGACTCCTCATGCAGGTTTTGTAAGTTTTGCTTTTTGAAATGAAACCACTGAAAGCAGGCGTTATACCTCAGTATGATCATCAATGGTAAAAGTGAGGCAAAACTGAGTAAAATTTTCAGGTGGGTTTTCAAGCATTAAGAGACTTTAAAAAATACTTGACTTAAATATTGTAACCTCTGCAGAGAGTGAAGATTGATTTTTTCTGATGTTTGTTACATGAATGTTTATCCCCTCTACTAATGGAATTAAGTAAAGTGCCTATAAAATGTGCAGTAGACCAACCATGAGGATAAAGTAAAACATCCATTTGGGGGGTCTTTTAGCCCTTGAACTCCCAAGAATTGATGATAATTAATTGTGACCTCCAATTGCTACACATTTCCTGGTAAAAAAATTTGGGAGAATTGAGTTTTAGACCAAGATAACTTCTACCTAATAAGTTTGAGTATTGTAGTGCGTGTAGCTTAGTGTCAACCAATTTTCAATTGTGTAGGAAAATGAAAATGAAATTTCATTTTAGTTTTTCGCCGCGCTGTAAAAAAAAGAAGTTGGACTTCAATATTTTCGTATGGAATTTGGAAAACGTATTGCAAGTGAAGTCAAGTAGCTATCTTGAAAACAGGGAATGGGGAATCTTTAAAAGCGGGACTCTCAAGTAGCGAGAAACTTTGAAACGAGAAATATTTAGAGGCGTGAAATGAACCCGCCGAAATGAATGAACGGTGTGGTGAAGTTGCTCTTTTATCCAATTTTACGCAAGGGAAGCATGGAAATTCACGACTGTTGACAAAGGTAAAACTAGGTTGCAATTGGAAGAGCAGTCAGCTGAAACCTTGAACGCTCAAAATGGTGAAATTGTTAAAATCATTTAGGCAGGAGAATCTTTATTTTCATCAACATATTTGGTTGCTACAATTCTCTTTATAAGAAAGCGTAGTGAAGGGCTTAATTTGTCGTTGTTTGTTGAAGGATGAAATAAAGAACTTTTTGTGACCAAAATGTCGCTCTTGTTCATTGACAGTCATAGGAAACGGTACTGTCAAGCACTGACTTTAATGAGAAGGTGTGGGAAGGCTTTAGAAACGACTACAATGGGATTAGGCGGAAAATAAAACTTGATGAAAGGTAACAGGTACGTAAAGAAACATAAACATTTCGCGCTTGAACAAAAACGTAGAAAGCTGAATATTGTAACCCAAAAGTACTAACTGTAGCCATAGTTAGTCCCTACTACTAACTATGCTTTAGCACGCTTAAAATTTGGAAACTTTATACTCGTTGAAGTTTGCAAAAAGTTTTGAAAGATTTGTTGGCTGCTTTATGGTATGATATGAAATATTCACTTGAACATGAGAAGGACTTTGACTTGAGTTGAAGAATGGAGAAGCATAATATTTTGTAGAAAATTATAGTTCTTTGGAAAAAAATGGCTTGCAAGTTTAAAGATTCCTAGGTGCTGTAGAAGATTAGACATTTTTGAAAAACTATAAATGTTATAAATAGGTTGTACCCGAATGAACAGCGCGCATTATCCAAATGGCGTTGGTTTATGGCCATGCATATGGAGTAAAGTTGAAGCCTAAGCAAAATTGTTGTAAGTAAGCAATTCACTTACAGAAATCCTGCGATTGGAGATGAATTGCAGCTACTCCTTTGCGCAAGAATAGCGGTCCGGGCCTGTGGATAAACATTTAGATGGCAATATAGAGTAGCGTGCGGATGGTTGCTGTGAATAAATGTGCGTAGCGACCCGTATGTAGGTGATGACGCGTGAAGGCATGGTGACGTTGCATTTGAGCGGCAAAGTGTAGTGAAGTGAAGTGAAGCGAAGTGAAGTGAAGTGTTAGTAATGGCGGGCGGGTTGAAAGCAATAAAGGGTGGAGTTATGTTGTTTTGGTTGATTTAGGGCCGCCTGGTGACGGAAGGGCATCATGAAGCCTGGAAGTCCGTAAGCCTTGTGTATCATTCAAAGAATGGAGTGATAGAAGACGGGGGCCAGGTGGAAAGTGTAAAAGCAACTCTCTATGTTGAATGCGCAAATAAATAAGCATGGCGCGTGGAGTTTTTGAGCTTGTAGAGTGGGGGTTTTAGGTGTGGTGTTGAAGAGGCGAGTTGCTTTTAGACTTAGTTTGTGGTTTGATATATGTTGGAGGTGGTACGGGTGCTCGCGAATGGAATTTCCAATATGCAAATATAAAAATGACCTCACTAAGATCAGTAGGACTGATATCGGTATTCTAAGAGAGCAAAGTATAAAAGAGATAACTACCTAGTGAATGTATTTCCACAAAGCAGAAAAGTAGACGACTTGAAGGCAAAAGAGAGCAGATATTTTTCAAAGCAACAAAGTAGATGATCGATCGATTGATACATAATACATACGAAATCTCGACTCTCGTCCAAAACATCTTACATGAAGTATAGAAGTGTCTAAAGAGAAAGCAAATAAGGTAACAGCAATAAAATCTAAGAAGGAGAGTTAAAAGTTCGAAGGATGCAACCAATGGAGTTCGAACTCCGATCTTGAGATTACTAGTCCAGCGCCCTACCACTGTAACATGAAATTTTATAAGGGATACCAACAAACGCCTGCGCATGCGTGGAATCAGCATGTTTATGTTGTAGTTCGCGAGCCGTTCGATCGTTTGATCGCCGATCTAAATCGCGGATATACTTTTCTTTTCAAACTAGGATGTAAGTACGCTACCTAGAATGTAAGTACGTTACTCAAACGAACGTATTATTTTTTGTAAATGTTTATTTGCTTGCTCAAGAGCCAGCCAACAACTTTCAGTACTCGATCGATAACCCGTCAAACATAGTGATGCATTCCATGCCAAGGCAAGCTTATTACATTTCTTTGAGTATGTATAATTGACTTCTCAGTTTCAGATAATAAGCTAAGATTCAAATTCATACAAGGTAAACAATGCCATGCCTTCATTATTTGGTAGTTAATGGTAATAATTTGGTAATAATTTCGTAATCATCTATCTTAGATGCTGTTACATGAACAAATTGGTTTGAAATCTGTCCTGAGAGTGTATTGGTAATGAGTTATTTCCATATGGCAGGAGAGAGGCTCCCGGCCATGAATTTGCATGAATTGAAAAATTGATGGCAACAGCTGCAATAAATCCATTGCTCTCGTGGATGCATGCAGGTGCCATCAATTGAAAAAGAAAAACTCCTGGTCAAGTTGGAATAAGTACAATGGTGTTGGAACTCGAATGAAAAAAGAAGTTGGAATTGCTTCAGGATTAATGCTGAAAGGGAGTTCCGAAGCGACCCATCCATAGTGGTTTGGTCGATGATATTGTTAAGTGCTTTTTAAATTAGGGAGGGACTTGCAGAGGTTGGTTCAATGTAGCACATGCACCAAAGAACGACCAAAGAAAGGTTTCAGGAGAGTTTTGTGTGATTGAATAACAGATCCTCTTGCCTCAAGTGAGATTCCTTAAACAACTATCTGGTACACCCATGCCCATCCCTGACTCAGTGGAATATCCTGACTCACTGGAATATCCTCATTTGATGAATGAAAAAATTTGCTCACCAAAAAGTTGCTTCCTGTTCTGCCTAGAATTGTTGACTGTGTGAAATAGTGCTAAGAAAGAACAAGAAAGTAAAATTGACTTGTTTTAAGAAATGCTATAGATTTATCCAGCAACCTTTGAAGGAAATAGTGGGTTCATTTACAATAATTGCTAATAAGGGGAAAGGGAGGGTGTTGAAAGTGTGAAATGATAAGAATGAAATGTTCGTTGTTCAGTAATTGAAGAAATTGCCCTGCAAATTGACATAACTGCAAGGCAGTTATGTCGATAATAAGGCAGCCAGCCAGCCAGCCAGCCAGCCAGCCTTAAAAAAAAGGATCAATACTTCTATTTTATTTTCCTATATATCTACAAGATATTCCTTTGAGATACGAAACTTTGGAAGGATGTACAGGGAAGAAAGAAAGCTAGATATCAACCAGGGAGCAAGTGGTGGGTGTAACGCCTGCCTGCCTGCCTGCCTGCCTGCTTGCTGTTGGGTCAAACTTTACTTCACTTAATATAATTCGATTGGATATAAAATGACATTAAAGACAAATAGACATATATACATGAGAAAAGAATAGAGGGAAAATAAAACATTGTAAAGGTAAAAAAAAAAAGACCTGTAAAGAGTTTCCAAGTTTCCAAAGAATTATGTAGAACTGGTTAATTTTGCTATAACTTAGCTGCATTCCAATATCAGGCTCCATATAGCAATCCTTAGTCTCCATACAATCGAAAAGACAACTCTCTCCTTTTTTTTTTATTTTTAAGAGTTTAAAACTGCAACACCTAATTCAAGGAAGTGCAAAAATTTAATAATAGTCAAACTGACTGCGAAGCTGTGCACTATGAGGCACATGTGCGAAACTAAGGGTGAGCGTTGCACCCAGGGGAACCTCGGCAATAGACGCGCAACTCCGGAAAATCACGGGCGACGGAGTGGCATGCGTGAGAGTGAGAGGCTGTGCAAGAGGAAGGGGTCAGCCTTGTACTCACGCCTGCTACTTCCACGAAACACATCACCACGCGGCCAAAACCGATTCCCGGGTGCACTAGATAGTCCCAGGGGAGTTGGAGAGTAGGCGCGCAGCTCCTGCCAAATCACGGGAGCCGTAGTGGCACGCCTGCCAGTGAGAGGCTGTGCACTGTGAGGCACATGTGCTAAAGAAGGCGGTGACTCTTGTACTTACTCCTGCTACTTCCACCAAACACATCACCACGCGGCTAAAATGGATTCCCGCGTGCACTAGATAGTCCCAGAGGAGTTGGGGGTTAGGCGCGCACCTCCTGCAAGTCACGGGAGCCGTGGTGGCACGCCTGCGAGTGAGAGGCTGTGCACTATGAGGCACATGTGCTAAAGAAGGCGGTGAGCCTTGTACTCACGCCTGCCACTTCCACGAAACGCATGACAACGCCACCAAAATCAAATCCCAGGTGCACTAGACCCAGGGGAACCTCGGCAATAGACGCGCAACTCCGTAAAATCAAGGGCGACGGAGTGGCATGCGTGAGAGTGAGAAGCTGTGCAAGAGGAAGGGGTCAGCCTTGTACTCACGCCTGCTACTTCCACGAAACACATCACCACGCGAATAAAATGGATTCCCGCGTGCACTAGATAGTCCCAGGGGAGTTGGGGGTTAGGCGCGCACCTCCTGCAAGTCACGGGAGCCGTGGTGGCACGCCTGCGAGTGAGAGGCTGTGCACTATGAGGCACATGTGCTAAAGAAGGCGGTGAGCCTTGTACTCACGCCTGCCACTTCCACGAAACGCATGACAACGCCACCAAAATCAAATCCCAGGTGCACTAGACCCAGGGGAACCTCGGCAATAGACGCGCAACTCCGGAAAATCACGGGCGACGGAGTGGCATGCGTGAGAGTGAGAGGCTGTGAAAGAGGAAGGGGTCAGCCTTGTACTCACGCCTGCTACTTCCACGAAACACATCACCACGCGGCCAAAACCGATTCCCGGGTGCACTAGATAGTCCCAGGGGAGTTGGAGAGTAGGCGCGCAGCTCCTGCCAAATCACGGGAGCCGTAGTGGCACGCCTGCCAGTGAGAGGCTGTGCACTGTGAGGCACATGTGCTAAAGAAGGCGGTGACTCTTGTACTTACTCCTGCTACCTCCACCAAACACATCACCACGCGGCTAAAATGGATTCCCGCGTGCACTAGATAGTCCCAGGGGAGTTGGGGGTTAGGCGCGCACCTCCTGCAAGTCACGGGAGCCGTGGTGGCACGCCTGCGAGTGAGAGGCTGTGCACTATGAGGCACATGTGGTAAAGAAGGCGGTGAGCCTTGTACTCACGCCTGCCACTTCCACGAAACGCATGACAACGCCACCAAAATCAAATCCCAGGTGCACTAGACCCAGGGGAAGCTCGGCAATAGACGCGCAACTCCGGGAAATCACGGGCGACGGAGTGGCATGCGTGAGAGTGAGAGGCTGTGCAAGAGGAAGGGGTCAGCCTTGTACTCACGCCTGCTACTTCCACGAAACACATCACCACGCGAATAAAATGGATTCCCGCGTGCACTAGATAGTCCCAGGGGAGTTGGGGGTTAGGCGCGCACCTCCTGCAAGTCACGGGAGCCGTGGTGGCACGCCTGCGAGTGAGAGGCTGTGCACTATGAGGCACATGTGCTGAAGAAGGCGGTGAGCCTTGTACTCACGCCTGCCACTTCCACGAAACGCATGACAACGCCACCAAAATCAAATCCCAGGTGCACTAGACCCAGGGGAACCTCGGCAATAGACGCGCAACTCCGGAAAATCACGGGCGACGGAGTGGCATGCGTGAGAGTGAGAGGCTGTGCAAGAGGAAGGGGTCAGCCTTGTACTCACGCCTGCTACTTCCACGAAACACATCACCACGCGGCCAAAACCGATTCCCGGGTGCACTAGATAGTCCCAGGGGAGTTGGAGAGTAGGCGCGCAGCTCCTGCCAAATCACGGGAGCCGTAGTGGCACGCCTGCCAGTGAGAGGCTGTGCACTGTGAGGCACATGTGCTAAAGAAGGCGGTGACTCTTGTACTTACTCCTGCTACTTCCACCAAACACATCACCACGCGGCTAAAATGGATTCCCGCGTGCACTAGATAGTCCCAGGGGAGTTGGGGGTTAGGCGCGCACCTCCTGCAAGTCACGGGAGCCGTGGTGGCACGCCTGCGAGTGAGAGGCTGTGCACTATGAGGCACATGTGCTAAAGAAGGCGGTGAGCCTTGTACTCACGCCTGCCACTTCCACGAAACGCATGACAACGCCACCAAAATCAAATCCCAGGTGCACTAGACCCAGGGGAACCTCGGCAATAGACGCGCAACTCCGTAAAATCAAGGGCGACGGAGTGGCATGCGTCAGAGTGAGAAGCTGTGCAAGAGGAAGGGGTCAGCCTTGTACTCACGCCTGCTACTTCCACGAAACACATCACCACGCGAATAAAATGGATTCCCGCGTGCACTAGATAGTCCCAGGGGAGTTGGGGGTTAGACGCGCACCTCCTGCAAGTCACGGGAGCCGTGGTGGCACGCCTGCGAGTGAGAGGCTGTGCACTATGAGGCACATGTGCTAAAGAAGGCGGTGAGCCTTGTACTCACGCCTGCCACTTCCACGAAACGCATGACAACGCCACCAAAATCAAATCCCAGGTGCACTAGACCCAGGGGAACCTCGGCAATAGACGCGCAACTCCGGAAAATCACGGGCGACGGAGTGGCATGCGTGAGAGTGAGAGGCTGTGAAAGAGGAAGGGGTCAGCCTTGTACTCACGCCTGCTACTTCCACGAAACACATCACCACGCGGCCAAAACCGATTCCCGGGTGCACTAGATAGTCCCAGGGGAGTTGGAGAGTAGGCGCGCAGCTCCTGCCAAATCACGGGAGCCGTAGTGGCACGCCTGCCAGTGAGAGGCTGTGCACTGTGAGGCACATGTGCTAAAGAAGGCGGTGACTCTTGTACTTACTCCTGCTACCTCCACCAAACACATCACCACGCGGCTAAAATGGATTCCCGCGTGCCCTAGATAGTCCCAGGGGAGTTGGGGGTTAGGCGCACACCTCCTGCAAGTCACGGGAGCCGTGGTGGCACGCCTGCGAGTGAGAGGCTGTGCACTATGAGGCACATGTGGTAAAGAAGGCGGTGAGCCTTGTACTCACGCCTGCCACTTCCACGAAACGCATGACAACGCCACCAAAATCAAATCCCAGGTGCACTAGACCCAGGGGAAGCTCGGTAATAGACGCGCAACTCCGGGAAATCACGGGCGACGGAGTGGCATGCGTGAGAGTGAGAGGCTGTGCAAGAGGAAGGGGTCAGCCTTGTACTCACGCCTGCTACTTCCACGAAACACATCACCACGCGAATAAAATGGATTCCCGCGTGCACTAGATAGTCCCAGGGGAGTTGGGGGTTAGGCGCGCACCTCCTGCAAGTCACGGGAGCCGTGGTGGCACGCCTGCGAGTGAGAGGCTGTGCACTATGAGGCACATGTGCTGAAGAAGGCGGTGAGCCTTGTACTCACGCCTGCCACTTCCACGAAACGCATGACAACGCCACCAAAATCAAATCCCAGGTGCACTAGACCCAGGGGAACCTCGGCAATAGACGCGCAACTCCGGAAAATCACGGGCGACGGAGTGGCATGCGTGAGAGTGAGAGGCTGTGCAAGAGGAAGGGGTCAGCCTTGTACTCATGCCTGCTACTTCCACGAAACACATCACCACGCGGCCAAAACCGATTCCCGGGTGCACTAGATAGTCCCAGGGGAGTTGGAGAGTAGGCGCGCAGCTCCTGCCAAATCACGGGAGCCGTAGTGGCACGCCTGCCAGTGAGAGGCTGTGCACTGTGAGGCACATGTGCTAAAGAAGGCGGTGACTCTTGTACTTACTCCTGCTACTTCCACCAAACACATCACCACGCGGCTAAAATGGATTCCCGCGTGCACTAGATAGTCCCAGAGGAGTTGGGGGTTAGGCGCGCACCTCCTGCAAGTCACGGGAGCCGTGGTGGCACGCCTGCGAGTGAGAGGCTGTGCACTATGAGGCACATGTGCTAAAGAAGGCGGTGAGCCTTGTACTCACGCCTGCCACTTCCACGAAACGCATGACAACGCCACCAAAATCAAATCCCAGGTGCACTAGACCCAGGGGAACCTCGGCAATAGACGCGCAACTCCGTAAAATCAAGGGCGACGGAGTGGCATGCGTGAGAGTGAGAAGCTGTGCAAGAGGAAGGGGTCAGCCTTGTACTCACGCCTGCTACTTCCACGAAACACATCACCACGCGAATAAAATGGATTCCCGCGTGCACTAGATAGTCCCAGGGGAGTTGGGGGTTAGGCGCGCACCTCCTGCAAGTCACGGGAGCCGTGGTGGCACGCCTGCGAGTGAGAGGCTGTGCACTATGAGGCACATGTGCTAAAGAAGGCGGTGAGCCTTGTACTCACGCCTGCCACTTCCACGAAACGCATGACAACGCCACCAAAATCAAATCCCAGGTGCACTAGACCCAGGGGAACCTCGGCAATAGACGCGCAACTCCGGAAAATCACGGGCGACGGAGTGGCATGCGTGAGAGTGAGAGGCTGTGAAAGAGGAAGGGGTCAGCCTTGTACTCACGCCTGCTACTTCCACGAAACACATCACCACGCGGCCAAAACCGATTCCCGGGTGCACTAGATAGTCCCAGGGGAGTTGGAGAGTAGGCGCGCAGCTCCTGCCAAATCACGGGAGCCGTAGTGGCACGCCTGCCAGTGAGAGGCTGTGCACTGTGAGGCACATGTGCTAAAGAAGGCGGTGACTCTTGTACTTACTCCTGCTACCTCCACCAAACACATCACCACGCGGCTAAAATGGATTCCCGCGTGCACTAGATAGTCCCAGGGGAGTTGGGGGTTAGGCGCGCACCTCCTGCAAGTCACGGGAGCCGTGGTGGCACGCCTGCGAGTGAGAGGCTGTGCCCTATGAGGCACATGTGGTAAAGAAGGCGGTGAGCCTTGTACTCACGCCTGCCACTTCCACGAAACGCATGACAACGCCACCAAAATCAAATCCCAGGTGCACTAGACCCAGGGGAAGCTCGGCAATAGACGCGCAACTCCGGGAAATCACGGGCGACGGAGTGGCATGCGTGAGAGTGAGAGGCTGTGCAAGAGGAAGGGGTCAGCCTTGTACTCACGCCTGCTACTTCCACGAAACACATCACCACGCGAATAAAATGGATTCCCGCGTGCACTAGATAGTCCCAGGGGAGTTGGGGGTTAGGCGCGCACCTCCTGCAAGTCACGGGAGCCGTGGTGGCACGCCTGCGAGTGAGAGGCTGTGCACTATGAGGCACATGTGCTGAAGAAGGCGGTGAGCCTTGTACTCACGCCTGCCACTTCCACGAAACGCATGACAACGCCACCAAAATCAAATCCCAGGTGCACTAGACCCAGGGGAACCTCGGCAATAGACGCGCAACTCCGGAAAATCACGGGCGACGGAGTGGCATGCGTGAGAGTGAGAGGCTGTGCAAGAGGAAGGGGTCAGCCTTGTACTCACGCCTGCTACTTCCACGAAACACATCACCACGCGGCCAAAACCGATTCCCGGGTGCACTAGATAGTCCCAGGGGAGTTGGAGAGTAGGCGCGCAGCTCCTGCCAAATCACGGGAGCCGTAGTGGCACGCCTGCCAGTGAGAGGCTGTGCACTGTGAGGCACATGTGCTAAAGAAGGCGGTGACTCTTGTACTTACTCCTGCTACTTCCACCAAACACATCACCACGCGGCTAAAATGGATTCCCGCGTGCACTAGATAGTCCCAGGGGAGTTGGGGGTTAGGCGCGCACCTCCTGCAAGTCACGGGAGCCGTGGTGGCACGCCTGCGAGTGAGAGGCTGTGCACTATGAGGCACATGTGCTAAAGAAGGCGGTGAGCCTTGTACTCACGCCTGCCACTTCCACGAAACGCATGACAACGCCACCAAAATCAAATCCCAGGTGCACTAGACCCAGGGGAACCTCGGCAATAGACGCGCAACTCCGTAAAATCAAGGGCGACGGAGTGGCATGCGTCAGAGTGAGAAGCTGTGCAAGAGGAAGGGGTCAGCCTTGTACTCACGCCTGCTACTTCCACGAAACACATCACCACGCGAATAAAATGGATTCCCGCGTGCACTAGATAGTCCCAGGGGAGTTGGGGGTTAGACGCGCACCTCCTGCAAGTCACGGGAGCCGTGGTGGCACGCCTGCGAGTGAGAGGCTGTGCACTATGAGGCACATGTGCTAAAGAAGGCGGTGAGCCTTGTACTCACGCCTGCCACTTCCACGAAACGCATGACAACGCCACCAAAATCAAATCCCAGGTGCACTAGACCCAGGGGAACCTCGGCAATAGACGCGCAACTCCGGAAAATCACGGGCGACGGAGTGGCATGCGTGAGAGTGAGAGGCTGTGAAAGAGGAAGGGGTCAGCCTTGTACTCACGCCTGCTACTTCCACGAAACACATCACCACGCGGCCAAAACCGATTCCCGGGTGCACTAGATAGTCCCAGGGGAGTTGGAGAGTAGGCGCGCAGCTCCTGCCAAATCACGGGAGCCGTAGTGGCACGCCTGCCAGTGAGAGGCTGTGCACTGTGAGGCACATGTGCTAAAGAAGGCGGTGACTCTTGTACTTACTCCTGCTACCTCCACCAAACACATCACCACGCGGCTAAAATGGATTCCCGCGTGCACTAGATAGTCCCAGGGGAGTTGGGGGTTAGGCGCACACCTCCTGCAAGTCACGGGAGCCGTGGTGGCACGCCTGCGAGTGAGAGGCTGTGCACTATGAGGCACATGTGGTAAAGAAGGCGGTGAGCCTTGTACTCACGCCTGCCACTTCCACGAAACGCATGACAACGCCACCAAAATCAAATCCCAGGTGCACTAGACCCAGGGGAAGCTCGGTAATAGACGCGCAACTCCGGGAAATCACGGGCGACGGAGTGGCATGCGTGAGAGTGAGAGGCTGTGCAAGAGGAAGGGGTCAGCCTTGTACTCACGCCTGCTACTTCCACGAAACACATCACCACGCGAATAAAATGGATTCCCGCGTGCACTAGATAGTCCCAGGGGAGTTGGGGGTTAGGCGCGCACCTCCTGCAAGTCACGGGAGCCGTGGTGGCACGCCTGCGATTGAGAGGCTGTGCACTATGAGGCACATGTGCTGAAGAAGGCGGTGAGCCTTGTACTCACGCCTGCCACTTCCACGAAACGCATGACAACGCCACCAAAATCAAATCCCAGGTGCACTAGACCCAGGGGAACCTCGGCAATAGACGCGCAACTCCGGAAAATCACGGGCGACGGAGTGGCATGCGTGAGAGTGAGAGGCTGTGCAAGAGGAAGGGGTCAGCCTTGTACTCACGCCTGCTACTTCCACGAAACACATCACCACGCGGCCAAAACCGATTCCCGGGTGCACTAGATAATCCCAGGGGAGTTGGAGAGTAGGCGCGCAGCTCCTGCCAAATCACGGGAGCCGTAGTGGCACGCCTGCCAGTGAGAGGCTGTGCACTGTGAGGCACATGTGCTAAAGAAGGCGGTGACTCTTGTACTTACTCCTGCTACTTCCACCAAACACATCACCACGCGGCTAAAATGGATTCCCGCGTGCACTAGATAGTCCCAGGGGAGTTGGGGGTTAGGCGCGCACCTCCTGCAAGTCACGGGAGCCGTGGTGGCACGCCTGCGAGTGAGAGGCTGTGCACTATGAGGCACATGTGCTAAAGAAGGCGGTGAGCCTTGTACTCACGCCTGCCACTTCCACGAAACGCATGACAACGCCACCAAAATCAAATCCCAGGTGCACTAGACCCAGGGGAACCTCGGCAATAGACGCGCAACTCCGTAAAATCAAGGGCGACGGAGTGGCATGCGTCAGAGTGAGAAGCTGTGCAAGAGGAAGGGGTCAGCCTTGTACTCACGCCTGCTACTTCCACGAAACACATCACCACGCGAATAAAATGGATTCCCGCGTGCACTAGATAGTCCCAGGGGAGTTGGGGGTTAGACGCGCACCTCCTGCAAGTCACGGGAGCCGTGGTGGCACGCCTGCGAGTGAGAGGCTGTGCACTATGAGGCACATGTGCTAAAGAAGGCGGTGAGCCTTGTACTCACGCCTGCCACTTCCACGAAACGCATGACAACGCCACCAAAATCAAATCCCAGGTGCACTAGACCCAGGGGAACCTCGGCAATAGACGCGCAACTCCGGAAAATCACGGGCGACGGAGTGGCATGCGTGAGAGTGAGAGGCTGTGAAAGAGGAAGGGGTCAGCCTTGTACTCACGCCTGCTACTTCCACGAAAGACATCACCACGCGGCCAAAACCGATTCCCGGGTGCACTAGATAGTCCCAGGGGAGTTGGAGAGTAGGCGCGCAGCTCCTGCCAAATCACGGGAGCCGTAGTGGCACGCCTGCCAGTGAGAGGCTGTGCACTGTGAGGCACATGTGCTAAAGAAGGCGGTGACTCTTGTACTTACTCCTGCTACCTCCACCAAACACATCACCACGCGGCTAAAATGGATTCCCGCGTGCACTAGATAGTCCCAGGGGAGTTGGGGGTTAGGCGCACACCTCCTGCAAGTCACGGGAGCCGTGGTGGCACGCCTGCGAGTGAGAGGCTGTGCACTATGAGGCACATGTGGTAAAGAAGGCGGTGAGCCTTGTACTCACGCCTGCCACTTCCACGAAACGCATGACAACGCCACCAAAATCAAATCCCAGGTGCACTAGACCCAGGGGAAGCTCGGTAATAGACGCGCAACTCCGGGAAATCACGGGCGACGGAGTGGCATGCGTGAGAGTGAGAGGCTGTGCAAGAGGAAGGGGTCAGCCTTGTACTCACGCCTGCTACTTCCACGAAACACATCACCACGCGAATAAAATGGATTCCCGCGTGCACTAGATAGTCCCAGGGGAGTTGGGGGTTAGGCGCGCACCTCCTGCAAGTCACGGGAGCCGTGGTGGCACGCCTGCGAGTGAGAGGCTGTGCACTATGAGGCACATGTGCTGAAGAAGGCGGTGAGCCTTGTACTCACGCCTGCCACTTCCACGAAACGCATGACAACGCCACCAAAATCAAATCCCAGGTGCACTAGACCCAGGGGAACCTCGGCAATAGACGCGCAACTCCGGAAAATCACGGGCGACGGAGTGGCATGCGTGAGAGTGAGAGGCTGTGCAAGAGGAAGGGGTCAGCCTTGTACTCACGCCTGCTACTTCCACGAAACACATCACCACGCGGCCAAAACCGATTCCCGGGTGCACTAGATAGTCCCAGGGGAGTTGGAGAGTAGGCGCGCAGCTCCTGCCAAATCACGGGAGCCGTAGTGGCACGCCTGCCAGTGAGAGGCTGTGCACTGTGAGGCACATGTGCTAAAGAAGGCGGTGACTCTTGTACTTACTCCTGCTACTTCCACCAAACACATCACCACGCGGCTAAAATGGATTCCCGCGTGCACTAGATAGTCCCAGAGGAGTTGGGGGTTAGGCGCGCACCTCCTGCAAGTCACGGGAGCCGTGGTGGCACGCCTGCGAGTGAGAGGCTGTGCACTATGAGGCACATGTGCTAAAGAAGGCGGTGAGCCTTGTACTCACGCCTGCCACTTCCACGAAACGCATGACAACGCCACCAAAATCAAATCCCAGGTGCACTAGACCCAGGGGAACCTCGGCAATAGACGCGCAACTCCGTAAAATCAAGGGCGACGGAGTGGCATGCGTGAGAGTGAGAAGCTGTGCAAGAGGAAGGGGTCAGCCTTGTACTCACGCCTGCTACTTCCACGAAACACATCACCACGCGAATAAAATGGATTCCCGCGTGCACTAGATAGTCCCAGGGGAGTTGGGGGTTAGGCGCGCACCTCCTGCAAGTCACGGGAGCCGTGGTGGCACGCCTGCGAGTGAGAGGCTGTGCACTATGAGGCACATGTGCTAAAGAAGGCGGTGAGCCTTGTACTCACGCCTGCCACTTCCACGAAACGCATGACAACGCCACCAAAATCAAATCCCAGGTGCACTAGACCCAGGGGAACCTCGGCAATAGACGCGCAACTCCGGAAAATCACGGGCGACGGAGTGGCATGCGTGAGAGTGAGAGGCTGTGAAAGAGGAAGGGGTCAGCCTTGTACTCACGCCTGCTACTTCCACGAAACACATCACCACGCGGCCAAAACCGATTCCCGGGTGCACTAGATAGTCCCAGGGGAGTTGGAGAGTAGGCGCGCAGCTCCTGCCAAATCACGGGAGCCGTAGTGGCACGCCTGCCAGTGAGAGGCTGTGCACTGTGAGGCACATGTGCTAAAGAAGGCGGTGACTCTTGTACTTACTCCTGCTACCTCCACCAAACACATCACCACGCGGCTAAAATGGATTCCCGCGTGCACTAGATAGTCCCAGGGGAGTTGGGGGTTAGGCGCGCACCTCCTGCAAGTCACGGGAGCCGTGGTGGCACGCCTGCGAGTGAGAGGCTGTGCACTATGAGGCACATGTGGTAAAGAAGGCGGTGAGCCTTGTACTCACGCCTGCCACTTCCACGAAACGCATGACAACGCCACCAAAATCAAATCCCAGGTGCACTAGACCCAGGGGAAGCTCGGCAATAGACGCGCAACTCCGGGAAATCACGGGCGACGGAGTGGCATGCGTGAGAGTGAGAGGCTGTGCAAGAGGAAGGGGTCAGCCTTGTACTCACGCCTGCTACTTCCACGAAACACATCACCACGCGAATAAAATGGATTCCCGCGTGCACTAGATAGTCCCAGGGGAGTTGGGGGTTAGGCGCGCACCTCCTGCAAGTCACGGGAGCCGTGGTGGCACGCCTGCGAGTGAGAGGCTGTGCACTATGAGGCACATGTGCTGAAGAAGGCGGTGAGCCTTGTACTCACGCCTGCCACTTCCACGAAACGCATGACAACGCCACCAAAATCAAATCCCAGGTGCACTAGACCCAGGGGAACCTCGGCAATAGACGCGCAACTCCGGAAAATCACGGGCGACGGAGTGGCATGCGTGAGAGTGAGAGGCTGTGCAAGAGGAAGGGGTCAGCCTTGTACTCACGCCTGCTACTTCCACGAAACACATCACCACGCGGCCAAAACCGATTCCCGGGTGCACTAGATAGTCCCAGGGGAGTTGGAGAGTAGGCGCGCAGCTCCTGCCAAATCACGGGAGCCGTAGTGGCACGCCTGCCAGTGAGAGGCTGTGCACTGTGAGGCACATGTGCTAAAGAAGGCGGTGACTCTTGTACTTACTCCTGCTACTTCCACCAAACACATCACCACGCGGCTAAAATGGATTCCCGCGTGCACTAGATAGTCCCAGGGGAGTTGGGGGTTAGGCGCGCACCTCCTGCAAGTCACGGGAGCCGTGGTGGCACGCCTGCGAGTGAGAGGCTGTGCACTATGAGGCACATGTGCTAAAGAAGGCGGTGAGCCTTGTACTCACGCCTGCCACTTCCACGAAACGCATGACAACGCCACCAAAATCAAATCCCAGGTGCACTAGACCCAGGGGAACCTCGGCAATAGACGCGCAACTCCGTAAAATCAAGGGCGACGGAGTGGCATGCGTCAGAGTGAGAAGCTGTGCAAGAGGAAGGGGTCAGCCTTGTACTCACGCCTGCTACTTCCACGAAACACATCACCACGCGAATAAAATGGATTCCCGCGTGCACTAGATAGTCCCAGGGGAGTTGGGGGTTAGACGCGCACCTCCTGCAAGTCACGGGAGCCGTGGTGGCACGCCTGCGAGTGAGAGGCTGTGCACTATGAGGCACATGTGCTAAAGAAGGCGGTGAGCCTTGTACTCACGCCTGCCACTTCCACGAAACGCATGACAACGCCACCAAAATCAAATCCCAGGTGCACTAGACCCAGGGGAACCTCGGCAATAGACGCGCAACTCCGGAAAATCACGGGCGACGGAGTGGCATGCGTGAGAGTGAGAGGCTGTGAAAGAGGAAGGGGTCAGCCTTGTACTCACGCCTGCTACTTCCACGAAACACATCACCACGCGGCCAAAACCGATTCCCGGGTGCACTAGATAGTCCCAGGGGAGTTGGAGAGTAGGCGCGCAGCTCCTGCCAAATCACGGGAGCCGTAGTGGCACGCCTGCCAGTGAGAGGCTGTGCACTGTGAGGCACATGTGCTAAAGAAGGCGGTGACTCTTGTACTTACTCCTGCTACCTCCACCAAACACATCACCACGCGGCTAAAATGGATTCCCGCGTGCACTAGATAGTCCCAGGGGAGTTGGGGGTTAGGCGCACACCTCCTGCAAGTCACGGGAGCCGTGGTGGCACGCCTGCGAGTGAGAGGCTGTGCACTATGAGGCACATGTGGTAAAGAAGGCGGTGAGCCTTGTACTCACGCCTGCCACTTCCACGAAACGCATGACAACGCCACCAAAATCAAATCCCAGGTGCACTAGACCCAGGGGAAGCTCGGTAATAGACGCGCAACTCCGGGAAATCACGGGCGACGGAGTGGCATGCGTGAGAGTGAGAGGCTGTGCAAGAGGAAGGGGTCAGCCTTGTACTCACGCCTGCTACTTCCACGAAACACATCACCACGCGAATAAAATGGATTCCCGCGTGCACTAGATAGTCCCAGGGGAGTTGGGGGTTAGGCGCGCACCTCCTGCAAGTCACGGGAGCCGTGGTGGCACGCCTGCGAGTGAGAGGCTGTGCACTATGAGGCACATGTGCTGAAGAAGGCGGTGAGCCTTGTACTCACGCCTGCCACTTCCACGAAACGCATGACAACGCCACCAAAATCAAATCCCAGGTGCACTAGACCCAGGGGAACCTCGGCAATAGACGCGCAACTCCGGAAAATCACGGGCGACGGAGTGGCATGCGTGAGAGTGAGAGGCTGTGCAAGAGGAAGGGGTCAGCCTTGTACTCACGCCTGCTACTTCCACGAAACACATCACCACGCGGCCAAAACCGATTCCCGGGTGCACTAGATAGTCCCAGGGGAGTTGGAGAGTAGGCGCGCAGCTCCTGCCAAATCACGGGAGCCGTAGTGGCACGCCTGCCAGTGAGAGGCTGTGCACTGTGAGGCACATGTGCTAAAGAAGGCGGTGACTCTTGTACTTACTCCTGCTACTTCCACCAAACACATCACCACGCGGCTAAAATGGATTCCCGCGTGCACTAGATAGTCCCAGAGGAGTTGGGGGTTAGGCGCGCACCTCCTGCAAGTCACGGGAGCCGTGGTGGCACGCCTGCGAGTGAGAGGCTGTGCACTATGAGGCACATGTGCTAAAGAAGGCGGTGAGCCTTGTACTCACGCCTGCCACTTCCACGAAACGCATGACAACGCCACCAAAATCAAATCCCAGGTGCACTAGACCCAGGGGAACCTCGGCAATAGACGCGCAACTCCGTAAAATCAAGGGCGACGGAGTGGCATGCGTGAGAGTGAGAAGCTGTGCAAGAGGAAGGGGTCAGCCTTGTACTCACGCCTGCTACTTCCACGAAACACATCACCACGCGAATAAAATGGATTCCCGCGTGCACTAGATAGTCCCAGGGGAGTTGGGGGTTAGGCGCGCACCTCCTGCAAGTCACGGGAGCCGTGGTGGCACGCCTGCGAGTGAGAGGCTGTGCACTATGAGGCACATGTGCTAAAGAAGGCGGTGAGCCTTGTACTCACGCCTGCCACTTCCACGAAACGCATGACAACGCCACCAAAATCAAATCCCAGGTGCACTAGACCCAGGGGAACCTCGGCAATAGACGCGCAACTCCGGAAAATCACGGGCGACGGAGTGGCATGCGTGAGAGTGAGAGGCTGTGAAAGAGGAAGGGGTCAGCCTTGTACTCACGCCTGCTACTTCCACGAAACACATCACCACGCGGCCAAAACCGATTCCCGGGTGCACTAGATAGTCCCAGGGGAGTTGGAGAGTAGGCGCGCAGCTCCTGCCAAATCACGGGAGCCGTAGTGGCACGCCTGCCAGTGAGAGGCTGTGCACTGTGAGGCACATGTGCTAAAGAAGGCGGTGACTCTTGTACTTACTCCTGCTACCTCCACCAAACACATCACCACGCGGCTAAAATGGATTCCCGCGTGCACTAGATAGTCCCAGGGGAGTTGGGGGTTAGGCGCGCACCTCCTGCAAGTCACGGGAGCCGTGGTGGCACGCCTGCGAGTGAGAGGCTGTGCACTATGAGGCACATGTGGTAAAGAAGGCGGTGAGCCTTGTACTCACGCCTGCCACTTCCACGAAACGCATGACAACGCCACCAAAATCAAATCCCAGGTGCACTAGACCCAGGGGAAGCTCGGCAATAGACGCGCAACTCCGGGAAATCACGGGCGACGGAGTGGCATGCGTGAGAGTGAGAGGCTGTGCAAGAGGAAGGGGTCAGCCTTGTACTCACGCCTGCTACTTCCACGAAACACATCACCACGCGAATAAAATGGATTCCCGCGTGCACTAGATAGTCCCAGGGGAGTTGGGGGTTAGGCGCGCACCTCCTGCAAGTCACGGGAGCCGTGGTGGCACGCCTGCGAGTGAGAGGCTGTGCACTATGAGGCACATGTGCTGAAGAAGGCGGTGAGCCTTGTACTCACGCCTGCCACTTCCACGAAACGCATGACAACGCCACCAAAATCAAATCCCAGGTGCACAAGACCCAGGGGAACCTCGGCAATAGACGCGCAACTCCGGAAAATCACGGGCGACGGAGTGGCATGCGTGAGAGTGAGAGGCTGTGCAAGAGGAAGGGGTCAGCCTTGTACTCACGCCTGCTACTTCCACGAAACACATCACCACGCGGCCAAAACCGATTCCCGGGTGCACTAGATAGTCCCAGGGGAGTTGGAGAGTAGGCGCGCAGCTCCTGCCAAATCACGGGAGCCGTAGTGGCACGCCTGCCAGTGAGAGGCTGTGCACTGTGAGGCACATGTGCTAAAGAAGGCGGTGACTCTTGTACTTACTCCTGCTACTTCCACCAAACACATCACCACGCGGCTAAAATGGATTCCCGCGTGCACTAGATAGTCCCAGGGGAGTTGGGGGTTAGGCGCGCACCTCCTGCAAGTCACGGGAGCCGTGGTGGCACGCCTGCGAGTGAGAGGCTGTGCACTATGAGGCACATGTGCTAAAGAAGGCGGTGAGCCTTGTACTCACGCCTGCCACTTCCACGAAACGCATGACAACGCCACCAAAATCAAATCCCAGGTGCACTAGACCCAGGGGAACCTCGGCAATAGACGCGCAACTCCGTAAAATCAAGGGCGACGGAGTGGCATGCGTGAGAGTGAGAAGCTGTGCAAGAGGAAGGGGTCAGCCTTGTACTCACGCCTGCTACTTCCACGAAACACATCACCACGCGAATAAAATGGATTCCCGCGTGCACTAGATAGTCCCAGGGGAGTTGGGGGTTAGGCGCGCACCTCCTGCAAGTCACGGGAGCCGTGGTGGCACGCCTGCGAGTGAGAGGCTGTGCACTATGAGGCACATGTGCTAAAGAAGGCGGTGAGCCTTGTACTCACGCCTGCCACTTCCACGAAACGCATGACAACGCCACCAAAATCAAATCCCAGGTGCACTAGACCCAGGGGAACCTCGGCAATAGACGCGCAACTCCGGAAAATCACGGGCGACGGAGTGGCATGCGTGAGAGTGAGAGGCTGTGAAAGAGGAAGGGGTCAGCCTTGTACTCACGCCTGCTACTTCCACGAAACACATCACCACGCGGCCAAAACCGATTCCCGGGTGCACTAGATAGTCCCAGGGGAGTTGGAGAGTAGGCGCGCAGCTCCTGCCAAATCACGGGAGCCGTAGTGGCACGCCTGCCAGTGAGAGGCTGTGCACTGTGAGGCACATGTGCTAAAGAAGGCGGTGACTCTTGTACTTACTCCTGCTACCTCCACCAAACACATCACCACGCGGCTAAAATGGATTCCCGCGTGCACTAGATAGTCCCAGGGGAGTTGGGGGTTAGGCGCGCACCTCCTGCAAGTCACGGGAGCCGTGGTGGCACGCCTGCGAGTGAGAGGCTGTGCACTATGAGGCACATGTGGTAAAGAAGGCGGTGAGCCTTGTACTCACGCCTGCCACTTCCACGAAACGCATGACAACGCCACCAAAATCAAATCCCAGGTGCACTAGACCCAGGGGAAGCTCGGCAATAGACGCGCAACTCCGGGAAATCACGGGCGACGGAGTGGCATGCGTGAGAGTGAGAGGCTGTGCAAGAGGAAGGGGTCAGCCTTGTACTCACGCCTGCTACTTCCACGAAACACATCACCACGCGAATAAAATGGATTCCCGCGTGCACTAGATAGTCCCAGGGGAGTTGGGGGTTAGGCGCGCACCTCCTGCAAGTCACGGGAGCCGTGGTGGCACGCCTGCGAGTGAGAGGCTGTGCACTATGAGGCACATGTGCTGAAGAAGGCGGTGAGCCTTGTACTCACGCCTGCCACTTCCACGAAACGCATGACAACGCCACCAAAATCAAATCCCAGGTGCACTAGACCCAGGGGAACCTCGGCAATAGACGCGCAACTCCGGAAAATCACGGGCGACGGAGTGGCATGCGTGAGAGTGAGAGGCTGTGCAAGAGGAAGGGGTCAGCCTTGTACTCACGCCTGCTACTTCCACGAAACACATCACCACGCGGCCAAAACCGATTCCCGGGTGCACTAGATAGTCCCAGGGGAGTTGGAGAGTAGGCGCGCAGCTCCTGCCAAATCACGGGAGCCGTAGTGGCACGCCTGCCAGTGAGAGGCTGTGCACTGTGAGGCACATGTGCTAAAGAAGGCGGTGACTCTTGTACTTACTCCTGCTACTTCCACCAAACACATCACCACGCGGCTAAAATGGATTCCCGCGTGCACTAGATAGTCCCAGAGGAGTTGGGGGTTAGGCGCGCACCTCCTGCAAGTCACGGGAGCCGTGGTGGCACGCCTGCGAGTGAGAGGCTGTGCACTATGAGGCACATGTGCTAAAGAAGGCGGTGAGCCTTGTACTCACGCCTGCCACTTCCACGAAACGCATGACAACGCCACCAAAATCAAATCCCAGGTGCACTAGACCCAGGGGAACCTCGGCAATAGACGCGCAACTCCGTAAAATCAAGGGCGACGGAGTGGCATGCGTGAGAGTGAGAAGCTGTGCAAGAGGAAGGGGTCAGCCTTGTACTCACGCCTGCTACTTCCACGAAACACATCACCACGCGAATAAAATGGATTCCCGCGTGCACTAGATAGTCCCAGGGGAGTTGGGGGTTAGGCGCGCACCTCCTGCAAGTCACGGGAGCCGTGGTGGCACGCCTGCGAGTGAGAGGCTGTGCACTATGAGGCACATGTGCTAAAGAAGGCGGTGAGCCTTGTACTCACGCCTGCCACTTCCACGAAACGCATGACAACGCCACCAAAATCAAATCCCAGGTGCACTAGACCCAGGGGAACCTCGGCAATAGACGCGCAACTCCGGAAAATCACGGGCGACGGAGTGGCATGCGTGAGAGTGAGAGGCTGTGAAAGAGGAAGGGGTCAGCCTTGTACTCACGCCTGCTACTTCCACGAAACACATCACCACGCGGCCAAAACCGATTCCCGGGTGCACTAGATAGTCCCAGGGGAGTTGGAGAGTAGGTGCGCAGCTCCTGCCAAATCACAGGAGCCGTAGTGGCACGCCTGCCAGTGAGAGGCTGTGCACTGTGAGGCACATGTGCTAAAGAAGGCGGTGACTCTTGTACTTACTCCTGCTACCTCCACCAAACACATCACCACGCGGCTAAAATGGATTCCCGCGTGCACTAGATAGTCCCAGGGGAGTTGGGGGTTAGGCGCGCACCTCCTGCAAGTCACGGGAGCCGTGGTGGCACGCCTGCGAGTGAGAGGCTGTGCACTATGAGGCACATGTGGTAAAGAAGGCGGTGAGCCTTGTACTCACGCCTGCCACTTCCACGAAACGCATGACAACGCCACCAAAATCAAATCCCAGGTGCACTAGACCCAGGGGAAGCTCGGCAATAGACGCGCAACTCCGGGAAATCACGGGCGACGGAGTGGCATGCGTGAGAGTGAGAGGCTGTGCAAGAGGAAGGGGTCAGCCTTGTACTCACGCCTGCTACTTCCACGAAACACATCACCACGCGAATAAAATGGATTCCCGCGTGCACTAGATAGTCCCAGGGGAGTTGGGGGTTAGGCGCGCACCTCCTGCAAGTCACGGGAGCCGTGGTGGCACGCCTGCGAGTGAGAGGCTGTGCACTATGAGGCACATGTGCTGAAGAAGGCGGTGAGCCTTGTACTCACGCCTGCCACTTCCACGAAACGCATGACAACGCCACCAAAATCAAATCCCAGGTGCACTAGACCCAGGGGAACCTCGGCAATAGACGCGCAACTCCGGAAAATCACGGGCGACGGAGTGGCATGCGTGAGAGTGAGAGGCTGTGCAAGAGGAAGGGGTCAGCCTTGTACTCACGCCTGCTACTTCCACGAAACACATCACCACGCGGCCAAAACCGATTCCCGGGTGCACTAGATAGTCCCAGGGGAGTTGGAGAGTAGGCGCGCAGCTCCTGCCAAATCACGGGAGCCGTAGTGGCACGCCTGCCAGTGAGAGGCTGTGCACTGTGAGGCACATGTGCTAAAGAAGGCGGTGACTCTTGTACTTACTCCTGCTACTTCCACCAAACACATCACCACGCGGCTAAAATGGATTCCCGCGTGCACTAGATAGTCCCAGGGGAGTTGGGGGTTAGGCGCGCACCTCCTGCAAGTCACGGGAGCCGTGGTGGCACGCCTGCGAGTGAGAGGCTGTGCACTATGAGGCACATGTGCTAAAGAAGGCGGTGAGCCTTGTACTCACGCCTGCCACTTCCACGAAACGCATGACAACGCCACCAAAATCAAATCCCAGGTGCACTAGACCCAGGGGAACCTCGGCAATAGACGCGCAACTCCGTAAAATCAAGGGCGACGGAGTGGCATGCGTCAGAGTGAGAAGCTGTGCAAGAGGAAGGGGTCAGCCTTGTACTCACGCCTGCTACTTTCACGAAACACATCACCACGCGAATAAAATGGATTCCCGCGTGCACTAGATAGTCCCAGGGGAGTTGGGGGTTAGACGCGCACCTCCTGCAAGTCACAATAGCCGTGGTGGCACGCCTGCGAGTGAGAGGCTGTGCACTATGAGGCACATGTGCTAAAGAAGGCGGTGAGCCTTGTACTCACGCCTGCCACTTCCACGAAACGCATGACAACGCCACCAAAATCAAATCCCAGGTGCACTAGACCCAGGGGAACCTCGGCAATAGACGCGCAACTCCGGAAAATCACGGGCGACGGAGTGGCATGCGTGAGAGTGAGAGGCTGTGAAAGAGGAAGGGGTCAGCCTTGTACTCACGCCTGCTACTTCCACGAAACACATCACCACGCGGCCAAAACCGATTCCCGGGTGCACTAGATAGTCCCAGGGGAGTTGGAGAGTAGGCGCGCAGCTCCTGCCAAATCACGGGAGCCGTAGTGGCACGCCTGCCAGTGAGAGGCTGTGCACTGTGAGGCACATGTGCTAAAGAAGGCGGTGACTCTTGTACTTACTCCTGCTACCTCCACCAAACACATCACCACGCGGCTAAAATGGATTCCCGCGTGCACTAGATAGTCCCAGGGGAGTTGGGGGTTAGGCGCACACCTCCTGCAAGTCACGGGAGCCGTGGTGGCACGCCTGCGAGTGAGAGGCTGTGCACTATGAGGCACATGTGGTAAAGAAGGCGGTGAGCCTTGTACTCACGCCTGCCACTTCCACGAAACGCATGACAACGCCACCAAAATCAAATCCCAGGTGCACTAGACCCAGGGGAAGCTCGGTAATAGACGCGCAACTCCGGGAAATCACGGGCGACGGAGTGGCATGCGTGAGAGTGAGAGGCTGTGCAAGAGGAAGGGGTCAGCCTTGTACTCACGCCTGCTACTTCCACGAAACACATCACCACGCGAATAAAATGGATTCCCGCGTGCACTAGATAGTCCCAGGGGAGTTGGGGGTTAGGCGCGCACCTCCTGCAAGTCACGGGAGCCGTGGTGGCACGCCTGCGAGTGAGAGGCTGTGCACTATGAGGCACATGTGCTGAAGAAGGCGGTGAGCCTTGTACTCACGCCTGCCACTTCCACGAAACGCATGACAACGCCACCAAAATCAAATCCCAGGTGCACTAGACCCAGGGGAACCTCGGCAATAGACGCGCAACTCCGGAAAATCACGGGCGACGGAGTGGCATGCGTGAGAGTGAGAGGCTGTGCAAGAGGAAGGGGTCAGCCTTGTACTCACGCCTGCTACTTCCACGAAACACATCACCACGCGGCCAAAACCGATTCCCGGGTGCACTAGATAGTCCCAGGGGAGTTGGAGAGTAGGCGCGCAGCTCCTGCCAAATCACGGGAGCCGTAGTGGCACGCCTGCCAGTGAGAGGCTGTGCACTGTGAGGCACATGTGCTAAAGAAGGCGGTGACTCTTGTACTTACTCCTGCTACTTCCACCAAACACATCACCACGCGGCTAAAATGGATTCCCGCGTGCACTAGATAGTCCCAGAGGAGTTGGGGGTTAGGCGCGCACCTCCTGCAAGTCACGGGAGCCGTGGTGGCACGCCTGCGAGTGAGAGGCTGTGCACTATGAGGCACATGTGCTAAAGAAGGCGGTGAGCCTTGTACTCACGTCTGCCACTTCCACGAAACGCATGACAACGCCACCAAAATCAAATCCCAGGTGCACTAGACCCAGGGGAACCTCGGCAATAGACGCGCAACTCCGTAAAATCAAGGGCGACGGAGTGGCATGCGTGAGAGTGAGAAGCTGTGCAAGAGGAAGGGGTCAGCCTTGTACTCACGCCTGCTACTTCCACGAAACACATCACCACGCGAATAAAATGGATTCCCGCGTGCACTAGATAGTCCCAGGGGAGTTGGGGGTTAGGCGCGCACCTCCTGCAAGTCACGGGAGCCGTGGTGGCACGCCTGCGAGTGAGAGGCTGTGCACTATGAGGCACATGTGCTAAAGAAGGCGGTGAGCCTTGTACTCACGCCTGCCACTTCCACGAAACGCATGACAACGCCACCAAAATCAAATCCCAGGTGCACTAGACCCAGGGGAACCTCGGCAATAGACGCGCAACTCCGGAAAATCACGGGCGACGGAGTGGCATGCGTGAGAGTGAGAGGCTGTGAAAGAGGAAGGGGTCAGCCTTGTACTCACGCCTGCTACTTCCACGAAACACATCACCACGCGGCCAAAACCGATTCCCGGGTGCACTAGATAGTCCCAGGGGAGTTGGAGAGTAGGCGCGCAGCTCCTGCCAAATCACGGGAGCCGTAGTGGCACGCCTGCCAGTGAGAGGCTGTGCACTGTGAGGCACATGTGCTAAAGAAGGCGGTGACTCTTGTACTTACTCCTGCTACCTCCACCAAACACATCACCACGCGGCTAAAATGGATTCCCGCGTGCACTAGATAGTCCCAGGGGAGTTGGGGGTTAGGCGCGCACCTCCTGCAAGTCACGGGAGCCGTGGTGGCACGCCTGCGAGTGAGAGGCTGTGCACTATGAGGCACATGTGGTAAAGAAGGCGGTGAGCCTTGTACTCACGCCTGCCACTTCCACGAAACGCATGACAACGCCACCAAAATCAAATCCCAGGTGCACTAGACCCAGGGGAAGCTCGGCAATAGACGCGCAACTCCGGGAAATATCGGGCGACGGAGTGGCATGCGTGAGAGTGAGAGGCTGTGCAAGAGGAAGGGGTCAGCCTTGTACTCACGCCTGCTACTTCCACGAAACACATCACCACGCGAATAAAATGGATTCCCGCGTGCACTAGATAGTCCCAGGGGAGTTGGGGGTTAGGCGCGCACCTCCTGCAAGTCACGGGAGCCGTGGTGGCACGCCTGCGAGTGAGAGGCTGTGCACTATGAGGCACATGTGCTGAAGAAGGCGGTGAGCCTTGTACTCACGCCTGCCACTTCCACGAAACGCATGACAACGCCACCAAAATCAAATCCCAGGTGCACTAGACCCAGGGGAACCTCGGCAATAGACGCGCAACTCCGGAAAATCACGGGCGACGGAGTGGCATGCGTGAGAGTGAGAGGCTGTGCAAGAGGAAGGGGTCAGCCTTGTACTCACGCCTGCTACTTCCACGAAACACATCACCACGCGGCCAAAACCGATTCCCGGGTGCACTAGATAGTCCCAGGGGAGTTGGAGAGTAGGCGCGCAGCTCCTGCCAAATCACGGGAGCCGTAGTGGCACGCCTGCCAGTGAGAGGCTGTGCACTGTGAGGCACATGTGCTAAAGAAGGCGGTGACTCTTGTACTTACTCCTGCTACTTCCACCAAACACATCACCACGCGGCTAAAATGGATTCCCGCGTGCACTAGATAGTCCCAGGGGAGTTGGGGGTTAGGCGCGCACCTCCTGCAAGTCACGGGAGCCGTGGTGGCACGCCTGCGAGTGAGAGGCTGTGCACTATGAGGCACATGTGCTAAAGAAGGCGGTGAGCCTTGTACTCACGCCTGCCACTTCCACGAAACGCATGACAACGCCACCAAAATCAAATCCCAGGTGCACTAGACCCAGGGGAACCTCGGCAATAGACGCGCAACTCCGTAAAATCAAGGGCGACGGAGTGGCATGCGTCAGAGTGAGAAGCTGTGCAAGAGGAAGGGGTCAGCCTTGTACTCACGCCTGCTACTTCCACGAAACACATCACCACGCGAATAAAATGGATTCCCGCGTGCACTAGATAGTCCCAGGGGAGTTGGGGGTTAGACGCGCACCTCCTGCAAGTCACGGGAGCCGTGGTGGCACGCCTGCGAGTGAGAGGCTGTGCACTATGAGGCACATGTGCTAAAGAAGGCGGTGAGCCTTGTACTCACGCCTGCCACTTCCACGAAACGCATGACAACGCCACCAAAATCAAATCCCAGGTGCACTAGACCCAGGGGAACCTCGGCAATAGACGCGCAACTCCGGAAAATCACGGGCGACGGAGTGGCATGCGTGAGAGTGAGAGGCTGTGAAAGAGGAAGGGGTCAGCCTTGTACTCACGCCTGCTACTTCCACGAAACACATCACCACGCGGCCAAAACCGATTCCCGGGTGCACTAGATAGTCCCAGGGGAGTTGGAGAGTAGGCGCGCAGCTCCTGCCAAATCACGGGAGCCGTAGTGGCACGCCTGCCAGTGAGAGGCTGTGCACTGTGAGGCACATGTGCTAAAGAAGGCGGTGACTCTTGTACTTACTCCTGCTACCTCCACCAAACACATCACCACGCGGCTAAAATGGATTCCCGCGTGCCCTAGATAGTCCCAGGGGAGTTGGGGGTTAGGCGCACACCTCCTGCAAGTCACGGGAGCCGTGGTGGCACGCCTGCGAGTGAGAGGCTGTGCACTATGAGGCACATGTGGTAAAGAAGGCGGTGAGCCTTGTACTCACGCCTGCCACTTCCACGAAACGCATGACAACGCCACCAAAATCAAATCCCAGGTGCACTAGACCCAGGGGAAGCTCGGTAATAGACGCGCAACTCCGGGAAATCACGGGCGACGGAGTGGCATGCGTGAGAGTGAGAGGCTGTGCAAGAGGAAGGGGTCAGCCTTGTACTCACGCCTGCTACTTCCACGAAACACATCACCACGCGAATAAAATGGATTCCCGCGTGCACTAGATAGTCCCAGGGGAGTTGGGGGTTAGGCGCGCACCTCCTGCAAGTCACGGGAGCCGTGGTGGCACGCCTGCGAGTGAGAGGCTGTGCACTATGAGGCACATGTGCTGAAGAAGGCGGTGAGCCTTGTACTCACGCCTGCCACTTCCACGAAACGCATGACAACGCCACCAAAATCAAATCCCAGGTGCACTAGACCCAGGGGAACCTCGGCAATAGACGCGCAACTCCGGAAAATCACGGGCGACGGAGTGGCATGCGTGAGAGTGAGAGGCTGTGCAAGAGGAAGGGGTCAGCCTTGTACTCACGCCTGCTACTTCCACGAAACACATCACCACGCGGCCAAAACCGATTCCCGGGTGCACTAGATAGTCCCAGGGGAGTTGGAGAGTAGGCGCGCAGCTCCTGCCAAATCACGGGAGCCGTAGTGGCACGCCTGCCAGTGAGAGGCTGTGCACTGTGAGGCACATGTGCTAAAGAAGGCGGTGACTCTTGTACTTACTCCTGCTACTTCCACCAAACACATCACCACGCGGCTAAAATGGATTCCCGCGTGCACTAGATAGTCCCAGAGGAGTTGGGGGTTAGGCGCGCACCTCCTGCAAGTCACGGGAGCCGTGGTGGCACGCCTGCGAGTGAGAGGCTGTGCACTATGAGGCACATGTGCTAAAGAAGGCGGTGAGCCTTGTACTCACGCCTGCCACTTCCACGAAACGCATGACAACGCCACCAAAATCAAATCCCAGGTGCACTAGACCCAGGGGAACCTCGGCAATAGACGCGCAACTCCGTAAAATCAAGGGCGACGGAGTGGCATGCGTGAGAGTGAGAAGCTGTGCAAGAGGAAGGGGTCAGCCTTGTACTCACTCCTGCTACTTCCACGAAACACATCACCACGCGAATAAAATGGATTCCCGCGTGCACTAGATAGTCCCAGGGGAGTTGGGGGTTAGGCGCGCACCTCCTGCAAGTCACGGGAGCCGTGGTGGCACGCCTGCGAGTGAGAGGCTGTGCACTATGAGGCACATGTGCTAAAGAAGGTGGTGAGCCTTGTACTCACGCCTGCCACTTCCACGAAACGCATGACAACGCCACCAAAATCAAATCCCAGGTGCACTAGACCCAGGGGAACCTCGGCAATAGACGCGCAACTCCGGAAAATCACGGGCGACGGAGTGGCATGCGTGAGAGTGAGAGGCTGTGAAAGAGGAAGGGGTCAGCCTTGTACTCACGCCTGCTACTTCCACGAAACACATCACCACGCGGCCAAAACCGATTCCCGGGTGCACTAGATAGTCCCAGGGGAGTTGGAGAGTAGGCGCGCAGCTCCTGCCAAATCACGGGAGCCGTAGTGGCACGCCTGCCAGTGAGAGGCTGTGCACTGTGAGGCACATGTGCTAAAGAAGGCGGTGACTCTTGTACTTACTCCTGCTACCTCCACCAAACACATCACCACGCGGCTAAAATGGATTCCCGCGTGCACTAGATAGTCCCAGGGGAGTTGGGGGTTAGGCGCGCACCTCCTGCAAGTCACGGGAGCCGTGGTGGCACGCCTGCGAGTGAGAGGCTGTGCACTATGAGGCACATGTGGTAAAGAAGGCGGTGAGCCTTGTACTCACGCCTGCCACTTCCACGAAACGCATGACAACGCCACCAAAATCAAATCCCAGGTGCACTAGACCCAGGGGAAGCTCGGCAATAGACGCGCAACTCCGGGAAATCACGGGCGACGGAGTGGCATGCGTGAGAGTGAGAGGCTGTGCAAGAGGAAGGGGTCAGCCTTGTACTCACGCCTGCTACTTCCACGAAACACATCACCACGCGAATAAAATGGATTCCCGCGTGCACTAGATAGTCCCAGGGGAGTTGGGGGTTAGGCGCGCACCTCCTGCAAGTCACGGGAGCCGTGGTGGCACGCCTGCGAGTGAGAGGCTGTGCACTATGAGGCACATGTGCTGAAGAAGGCGGTGAGCCTTGTACTCACGCCTGCCACTTCCACGAAACGCATGACAACGCCACCAAAATCAAATCCCAGGTGCACTAGACCCAGGGGAACCTCGGCAATAGACGCGCAACTCCGGAAAATCACGGGCGACGGAGTGGCATGCGTGAGAGTGAGAGGCTGTGCAAGAGGAAGGGGTCAGCCTTGTACTCACGCCTGCTACTTCCACGAAACACATCACCACGCGGCCAAAACCGATTCCCGGGTGCACTAGATAGTCCCAGGGGAGTTGGAGAGTAGGCGCGCAGCTCCTGCCAAATCACGGGAGCCGTAGTGGCACGCCTGCCAGTGAGAGGCTGTGCACTGTGAGGCACATGTGCTAAAGAAGGCGGTGACTCTTGTACTTACTCCTGCTACTTCCACCAAACACATCACCACGTGGCTAAAATGGATTCCCGCGTGCACTAGATAGTCCCAGGGGAGTTGGGGGTTAGGCGCGCACCTCCTGCAAGTCACGGGAGCCGTGGTGGCACGCCTGCGAGTGAGAGGCTGTGCACTATGAGGCACATGTGCTAAAGAAGGCGGTGAGCCTTGTACTCACGCCTGCCACTTCCACGAAACGCATGACAACGCCACCAAAATCAAATCCCAGGTGCACTAGACCCAGGGGAACCTCGGCAATAGACGCGCAACTCCGTAAAATCAAGGGCGACGGAGTGGCATGCGTGAGAGTGAGAAGCTGTGCAAGAGGAAGGGGTCAGCCTTGTACTCACGCCTGCTACTTCCACGAAACACATCACCACGCGAATAAAATGGATTCCCGCGTGCACTAGATAGTCCCAGGGGAGTTGGGGGTTAGGCGCGCACCTCCTGCAAGTCACGGGAGCCGTGGTGGCACGCCTGCGAGTGAGAGGCTGTGCACTATGAGGCACATGTGCTAAAGAAGGCGGTGAGCCTTGTACTCACGTCTGCCACTTCCACGAAACGCATGACAACGCCACCAAAATCAAATCCCAGGTGCACTAGACCCAGGGGAACCTCGGCAATAGACGCGCAACTCCGTAAAATCAAGGGCGACGGAGTGGCATGCGTGAGAGTGAGAAGCTGTGCAAGAGGAAGGGGTCAGCCTTGTACTCACGCCTGCTACTTCCACGAAACACATCACCACGCGAATAAAATGGATTCCCGCGTGCACTAGATAGTCCCAGGGGAGTTGGGGGTTAGGCGCGCACCTCCTGCAAGTCACGGGAGCCGTGGTGGCACGCCTGCGAGTGAGAGGCTGTGCACTATGAGGCACATGTGCTAAAGAAGGCGGTGAGCCTTGTACTCACGCCTGCCACTTCCACGAAACGCATGACAACGCCACCAAAATCAAATCCCAGGTGCACTAGACCCAGGGGAACCTCGGCAATAGACGCGCAACTCCGGAAAATCACGGGCGACGGAGTGGCATGCGTGAGAGTGAGAGGCTGTGAAAGAGGAAGGGGTCAGCCTTGTACTCACGCCTGCTACTTCCACGAAACACATCACCACGCGGCCAAAACCGATTCCCGGGTGCACTAGATAGTCCCAGGGGAGTTGGAGAGTAGGCGCGCAGCTCCTGCCAAATCACGGGAGCCGTAGTGGCACGCCTGCCAGTGAGAGGCTGTGCACTGTGAGGCACATGTGCTAAAGAAGGCGGTGACTCTTGTACTTACTCCTGCTACCTCCACCAAACACATCACCACGCGGCTAAAATGGATTCCCGCGTGCACTAGATAGTCCCAGGGGAGTTGGGGGTTAGGCGCGCACCTCCTGCAAGTCACGGGAGCCGTGGTGGCACGCCTGCGAGTGAGAGGCTGTGCACTATGAGGCACATGTGGTAAAGAAGGCGGTGAGCCTTGTACTCACGCCTGCCACTTCCACGAAACGCATGACAACGCCACCAAAATCAAATCCCAGGTGCACTAGACCCAGGGGAAGCTCGGCAATAGACGCGCAACTCCGGGAAATATCGGGCGACGGAGTGGCATGCGTGAGAGTGAGAGGCTGTGCAAGAGGAAGGGGTCAGCCTTGTACTCACGCCTGCTACTTCCACGAAACACATCACCACGCGAATAAAATGGATTCCCGCGTGCACTAGATAGTCCCAGGGGAGTTGGGGGTTAGGCGCGCACCTCCTGCAAGTCACGGGAGCCGTGGTGGCACGCCTGCGAGTGAGAGGCTGTGCACTATGAGGCACATGTGCTGAAGAAGGCGGTGAGCCTTGTACTCACGCCTGCCACTTCCACGAAACGCATGACAACGCCACCAAAATCAAATCCCAGGTGCACTAGACCCAGGGGAACCTCGGCAATAGACGCGCAACTCCGGAAAATCACGGGCGACGGAGTGGCATGCGTGAGAGTGAGAGGCTGTGCAAGAGGAAGGGGTCAGCCTTGTACTCACGCCTGCTACTTCCACGAAACACATCACCACGCGGCCAAAACCGATTCCCGGGTGCACTAGATAGTCCCAGGGGAGTTGGAGAGTAGGCGCGCAGCTCCTGCCAAATCACGGGAGCCGTAGTGGCACGCCTGCCAGTGAGAGGCTGTGCACTGTGAGGCACATGTGCTAAAGAAGGCGGTGACTCTTGTACTTACTCCTGCTACTTCCACCAAACACATCACCACGCGGCTAAAATGGATTCCCGCGTGCACTAGATAGTCCCAGGGGAGTTGGGGGTTAGGCGCGCACCTCCTGCAAGTCACGGGAGCCGTGGTGGCACGCCTGCGAGTGAGAGGCTGTGCACTATGAGGCACATGTGCTAAAGAAGGCGGTGAGCCTTGTACTCACGCCTGCCACTTCCACGAAACGCATGACAACGCCACCAAAATCAAATCCCAGGTGCACTAGACCCAGGGGAACCTCGGCAATAGACGCGCAACTCCGTAAAATCAAGGGCGACGGAGTGGCATGCGTCAGAGTGAGAAGCTGTGCAAGAGGAAGGGGTCAGCCTTGTACTCACGCCTGCTACTTCCACGAAACACATCACCACGCGAATAAAATGGATTCCCGCGTGCACTAGATAGTCCCAGGGGAGTTGGGGGTTAGACGCGCACCTCCTGCAAGTCACGGGAGCCGTGGTGGCACGCCTGCGAGTGAGAGGCTGTGCACTATGAGGCACATGTGCTAAAGAAGGCGGTGAGCCTTGTACTCACGCCTGCCACTTCCACGAAACGCATGACAACGCCACCAAAATCAAATCCCAGGTGCACTAGACCCAGGGGAACCTCGGCAATAGACGCGCAACTCCGGAAAATCACGGGCGACGGAGTGGCATGCGTGAGAGTGAGAGGCTGTGAAAGAGGAAGGGGTCAGCCTTGTACTCACGCCTGCTACTTCCACGAAACACATCACCACGCGGCCAAAACCGATTCCCGGGTGCACTAGATAGTCCCAGGGGAGTTGGAGAGTAGGCGCGCAGCTCCTGCCAAATCACGGGAGCCGTAGTGGCACGCCTGCCAGTGAGAGGCTGTGCACTGTGAGGCACATGTGCTAAAGAAGGCGGTGACTCTTGTACTTACTCCTGCTACCTCCACCAAACACATCACCACGCGGCTAAAATGGATTCCCGCGTGCCCTAGATAGTCCCAGGGGAGTTGGGGGTTAGGCGCACACCTCCTGCAAGTCACGGGAGCCGTGGTGGCACGCCTGCGAGTGAGAGGCTGTGCACTATGAGGCACATGTGGTAAAGAAGGCGGTGAGCCTTGTACTCACGCCTGCCACTTCCACGAAACGCATGACAACGCCACCAAAATCAAATCCCAGGTGCACTAGACCCAGGGGAAGCTCGGTAATAGACGCGCAACTCCGGGAAATCACGGGCGACGGAGTGGCATGCGTGAGAGTGAGAGGCTGTGCAAGAGGAAGGGGTCAGCCTTGTACTCACGCCTGCTACTTCCACGAAACACATCACCACGCGAATAAAATGGATTCCCGCGTGCACTAGATAGTCCCAGGGGAGTTGGGGGTTAGGCGCGCACCTCCTGCAAGTCACGGGAGCCGTGGTGGCACGCCTGCGAGTGAGAGGCTGTGCACTATGAGGCACATGTGCTGAAGAAGGCGGTGAGCCTTGTACTCACGCCTGCCACTTCCACGAAACGCATGACAACGCCACCAAAATCAAATCCCAGGTGCACTAGACCCAGGGGAACCTCGGCAATAGACGCGCAACTCCGGAAAATCACGGGCGACGGAGTGGCATGCGTGAGAGTGAGAGGCTGTGCAAGAGGAAGGGGTCAGCCTTGTACTCACGCCTGCTACTTCCACGAAACACATCACCACGCGGCCAAAACCGATTCCCGGGTGCACTAGATAGTCCCAGGGGAGTTGGAGAGTAGGCGCGCAGCTCCTGCCAAATCACGGGAGCCGTAGTGGCACGCCTGCCAGTGAGAGGCTGTGCACTGTGAGGCACATGTGCTAAAGAAGGCGGTGACTCTTGTACTTACTCCTGCTACTTCCACCAAACACATCACCACGCGGCTAAAATGGATTCCCGCGTGCACTAGATAGTCCCAGAGGAGTTGGGGGTTAGGCGCGCACCTCCTGCAAGTCACGGGAGCCGTGGTGGCACGCCTGCGAGTGAGAGGCTGTGCACTATGAGGCACATGTGCTAAAGAAGGCGGTGAGCCTTGTACTCACGCCTGCCACTTCCACGAAACGCATGACAACGCCACCAAAATCAAATCCCAGGTGCACTAGACCCAGGGGAACCTCGGCAATAGACGCGCAACTCCGTAAAATCAAGGGCGACGGAGTGGCATGCGTGAGAGTGAGAAGCTGTGCAAGAGGAAGGGGTCAGCCTTGTACTCACGCCTGCTACTTCCACGAAACACATCACCACGCGAATAAAATGGATTCCCGCGTGCACTAGATAGTCCCAGGGGAGTTGGGGGTTAGGCGCGCACCTCCTGCAAGTCACGGGAGCCGTGGTGGCACGCCTGCGAGTGAGAGGCTGTGCACTATGAGGCACATGTGCTAAAGAAGGTGGTGAGCCTTGTACTCACGCCTGCCACTTCCACGAAACGCATGACAACGCCACCAAAATCAAATCCCAGGTGCACTAGACCCAGGGGAACCTCGGCAATAGACGCGCAACTCCGGAAAATCACGGGCGACGGAGTGGCATGCGTGAGAGTGAGAGGCTGTGAAAGAGGAAGGGGTCAGCCTTGTACTCACGCCTGCTACTTCCACGAAACACATCACCACGCGGCCAAAACCGATTCCCGGGTGCACTAGATAGTCCCAGGGGAGTTGGAGAGTAGGCGCGCAGCTCCTGCCAAATCACGGGAGCCGTAGTGGCACGCCTGCCAGTGAGAGGCTGTGCACTGTGAGGCACATGTGCTAAAGAAGGCGGTGACTCTTGTACTTACTCCTGCTACCTCCACCAAACACATCACCACGCGGCTAAAATGGATTCCCGCGTGCACTAGATAGTCCCAGGGGAGTTGGGGGTTAGGCGCGCACCTCCTGCAAGTCACGGGAGCCGTGGTGGCACGCCTGCGAGTGAGAGGCTGTGCACTATGAGGCACATGTGGTAAAGAAGGCGGTGAGCCTTGTACTCACGCCTGCCACTTCCACGAAACGCATGACAACGCCACCAAAATCAAATCCCAGGTGCACTAGACCCAGGGGAAGCTCGGCAATAGACGCGCAACTCCGGGAAATCACGGGCGACGGAGTGGCATGCGTGAGAGTGAGAGGCTGTGCAAGAGGAAGGGGTCAGCCTTGTACTCACGCCTGCTACTTCCACGAAACACATCACCACGCGAATAAAATGGATTCCCGCGTGCACTAGATAGTCCCAGGGGAGTTGGGGGTTAGGCGCGCACCTCCTGCAAGTCACGGGAGCCGTGGTGGCACGCCTGCGAGTGAGAGGCTGTGCACTATGAGGCACATGTGCTGAAGAAGGCGGTGAGCCTTGTACTCACGCCTGCCACTTCCACGAAACGCATGACAACGCCACCAAAATCAAATCCCAGGTGCACTAGACCCAGGGGAACCTCGGCAATAGACGCGCAACTCCGGAAAATCACGGGCGACGGAGTGGCATGCGTGAGAGTGAGAGGCTGTGCAAGAGGAAGGGGTCAGCCTTGTACTCACGCCTGCTACTTCCACGAAACACATCACCACGCGGCCAAAACCGATTCCCGGGTGCACTAGATAGTCCCAGGGGAGTTGGAGAGTAGGCGCGCAGCTCCTGCCAAATCACGGGAGCCGTAGTGGCACGCCTGCCAGTGAGAGGCTGTGCACTGTGAGGCACATGTGCTAAAGAAGGCGGTGACTCTTGTACTTACTCCTGCTACTTCCACCAAACACATCACCACGTGGCTAAAATGGATTCCCGCGTGCACTAGATAGTCCCAGGGGAGTTGGGGGTTAGGCGCGCACCTCCTGCAAGTCACGGGAGCCGTGGTGGCACGCCTGCGAGTGAGAGGCTGTGCACTATGAGGCACATGTGCTAAAGAAGGCGGTGAGCCTTGTACTCACGCCTGCCACTTCCACGAAACGCATGACAACGCCACCAAAATCAAATCCCAGGTGCACTAGACCCAGGGGAACCTCGGCAATAGACGCGCAACTCCGTAAAATCAAGGGCGACGGAGTGGCATGCGTGAGAGTGAGAAGCTGTGCAAGAGGAAGGGGTCAGCCTTGTACTCACGCCTGCTACTTCCACGAAACACATCACCACGCGAATAAAATGGATTCCCGCGTGCACTAGATAGTCCCAGGGGAGTTGGGGGTTAGGCGCGCACCTCCTGCAAGTCACGGGAGCCGTGGTGGCACGCCTGCGAGTGAGAGGCTGTGCACTATGAGGCACATGTGCTAAAGAAGGCGGTGAGCCTTGTACTCACGCCTGCCACTTCCACGAAACGCATGACAACGCCACCAAAATCAAATCCCAGGTGCACTAGACCCAGGGGAACCTCGGCAATAGACGCGCAACTCCGGGAAATCACGGGCGACGGAGTGGCATGCGTGAGAGTGAGAGGCTGTGAAAGAGGAAGGGGTCAGCCTTGTACTCACGCCTGCTACTTCCACGAAACACATCACCACGCGGCCAAAACCGATTCCCGGGTGCACTAGATAGTCCCAGGGGAGTTGGAGAGTAGGCGCGCAGCTCCTGCCAAATCACGGGAGCCGTAGTGGCACGCCTGCCAGTGAGAGGCTGTGCACTGTGAGGCACATGTGCTAAAGAAGGCGGTGACTCTTGTACTTACTCCTGCTACCTCCACCAAACACATCACCACGCGGCTAAAATGGATTCCCGCGTGCACTAGATAGTCCCAGGGGAGTTGGGGGTTAGGCGCGCACCTCCTGCAAGTCACGGGAGCCGTGGTGGCACGCCTGCGAGTGAGAGGCTGTGCACTATGAGGCACATGTGGTAAAGAAGGCGGTGAGCCTTGTACTCACGCCTGCCACTTCCACGAAACGCATGACAACGCCACCAAAATCAAATCCCAGGTGCACTAGACCCAGGGGAAGCTCGGCAATAGACGCGCAACTCCGGGAAATCACGGGCGACGGAGTGGCATGCGTGAGAGTGAGAGGCTGTGCAAGAGGAAGGGGTCAGCCTTGTACTCACGCCTGCTACTTCCACGAAACACATCACCACGCGAATAAAATGGATTCCCGCGTGCACTAGATAGTCCCAGGGGAGTTGGGGGTTAGGCGCGCACCTCCTGCAAGTCACGGGAGCCGTGGTGGCACGCCTGCGAGTGAGAGGCTGTGCACTATGAGGCACATGTGCTGAAGAAGGCGGTGAGCCTTGTACTCACGCCTGCCACTTCCACGAAACGCATGACAACGCCACCAAAATCAAATCCCAGGTGCACTAGACCCAGGGGAACCTCGGCAATAGACGCGCAACTCCGGAAAATCACGGGCGACGGAGTGGCATGCGTGAGAGTGAGAGGCTGTGCAAGAGGAAGGGGTCAGCCTTGTACTCACGCCTGCTACTTCCACGAAACACATCACCACGCGGCCAAAACCGATTCCCGGGTGCACTAGATAGTCCCAGGGGAGTTGGAGAGTAGGCGCGCAGCTCCTGCCAAATCACGGGAGCCGTAGTGGCACGCCTGCCAGTGAGAGGCTGTGCACTGTGAGGCACATGTGCTAAAGAAGGCGGTGACTCTTGTACTTACTCCTGCTACTTCCACCAAACACATCACCACGCGGCTAAAATGGATTCCCGCGTGCACTAGATAGTCCCAGGGGAGTTGGGGGTTAGGCGCGCACCTCCTGCAAGTCACGGGAGCCGTGGTGGCACGCCTGCGAGTGAGAGGCTGTGCACTATGAGGCACATGTGCTAAAGAAGGCGGTGAGCCTTGTACTCACGCCTGCCACTTCCACGAAACGCATGACAACGCCACCAAAATCAAATCCCAGGTGCACTAGACCCAGGGGAACCTCGGCAATAGACGCGCAACTCCGAAAAATCAAGAGCGACGGAGTGGCATGCGTCAGAGTGAGAAGCTGTGCAAGAGGAAGGGGTCAGCCTTGTACTCACGCCTGCTACTTCCACGAAACACATCACCACGCGAATAAAATGGATTCCCGCGTGCACTAGATAGTCCCAGGGGAGTTGGGGGTTAGACGCGCACCTCCTGCAAGTCACGGGAGCCGTAATGGCACGCCTGCGAGTGAGAGGCTGTGCACTATGAGGCACATGTGCTAAAGAAGGCGGTGAGCCTTGTACTCACGCCTGCCACTTCCACGAAACGCATGACAACGCCACCAAAATCAAATCCCAGGTGCACTAGACCCAGGGGAACCTCGGCAATAGACGCGCAACTCCGGAAAATCACGGGCGACGGAGTGGCATGCGTGAGAGTGAGAGGCTGTGAAAGAGGAAGGGGTCAGCCTTGTACTCACGCCTGCTACTTCCACGAAACACATCACCACGCGGCCAAAACCGA
>NW_028290821.1:0-10181 GCF_964205215.1 Stylophora pistillata | reverse complement strand
ATATCAACAAAAGATGGGCGCAACTCCATCCGGAACGACCTTAACACCTGTTCGTGTCCGGCTTTTTTCCTGTTAAATTTGGATGATAACAGTCATCTTCAAGTCAATAGAGATTAAATATACCCTTAACGTTTAAACATGGAAGGAAAAACATGAAATTTTGCTGACGTGTAATATGGTTATAGAAGAAACGCGCATCATTTCGACAAATGAACTGACGAAATGCCACCGAAGATCCCTCAAAATCGCCGTAATTCTGTATAATCATAGTTAATCGAGGTCCCCTCGATTAACTATGGTATAATATACAAGCATAGGAGTGCCCCAATCTTTTTATGTTTCGTTTTTTGCGTTTTTGGTTTTTATTAACAGCAAGGCATCAAGCTCGACGGATTATCTCCTGACAAAGTGGAAAATCGAAGTCAATACTGAATTGTTTCCTCTGCAATGAGACATCAAACAATTTTCGCATAATGCACTGCTTAGAAAGTTTGTGAAACAGTAACTCTATATCGAAAAGACAGATATTGACATATCTGTTAAATACTATCAAGCCATCTTCAAACATCTTAAACTGGATCGTAAGTTTTTTAAATCTACATAAGCTTGTATTAATTACGCATCGGACACTTCAGATTGTGATATGGAAACTTTTCCGAGCTTTTTTAAGTAAAAAATAAATCCAATTTTTTTCAGAAGTAACTAATAGTTCTCTGATCACGGATTAATACACCAATCATCGTTTCATTTTACATGTAAATGTCTTTATCATCATAATCGATATTTCTTAAAAGCGTCTTACAGATAAGCAATATGATCTGGCCTGAAAATCGTCTATATTCAGCTCACGTACACTTGTCCTTAATGTAAAATGAATTTGACCAAAACCTGTTCTTAATAACGCCTTTTGTTCCACATGAGGATTAGATGAATCATTAGCATAAGGCACAAGGTTATCAAAGGAAAAAGGGGCGATATCTTAAACGTGAACATAGCCAGCCTACATGCAAGTACATGCGACATCGTCTCAAAGGTAAGCTAATGTTTTAATATATTTTACCTGTGTTCGGCACCGTACAAATTTGTAATTAATTGTCGTCGCGGTAAATATCGAAAAGTCAGACGAGTTGTGCGTGTAAAACTAATTTTTACCATAAATCGGCCTTTGTTGTCAGTTTTTGTCCCCGAGTCGGCCGCAATATCAAGTTATTAGCATAGCAGACAAAACTAAATCCAAAGCCAGAAGTCTAAATCATAAGGTCGAACTACCGAAGGTGAACGCGAGTTTTTTATTCTATGATCTATTTCAATTTCTCTTACTTGATTTTAAAGTTAACGTTACTAACTTCAAAATTCAGTCTGATCTGATCAATAGATTATCATCATTACTATATCATGATGACTTTGAAATCCTTGCATAGAAAATTTGCGACGGTTTCATTAGAATAAAGTTTTTTTACTTTTCTAAAGCGCGTAATCAGAAGTTTACTTTTATTTCAGTTCCCAAAATTGAATATCGTTCCCGATATAAGTGAATAGAAATTATATTATACCCAACAGTCTGGGTTATTTCTCCAAAACGACTTACAAAAATAATCTTTTTCTTTTCATTCTTGTAATTAAGATCCTTTCACACGTTGTTCGTCCAAACATGTAATTATGCAAAGCATTTACCTTGGGATCCATTGTCTACCCAGACAGCTTTGGGTGGGATAAACAGGATTTTTTTCGTGGGAGGGAGGGGTGCCTTTCCAGTACTTAGAGGATGGCAAGCTAATTGATCAAGAGGAGGTCTCTTTCGTAAAAGGACCCCTCCGTTCCTCAACTCTGAGAGACTTCCTCTGCCATGCACGAAGAATAAAAAAAAATGTGTCAAGTTTTCTTTTTAGTTACGTCTTTTTTTGTACCTTATCGCTTATCGTGAAAAAATTGTATTGTTAGAAAACTTCAGTCACACTATTGAGGTAGTGGAACGCTTTGAAATGTTATGTCACAGTACTTCGTTTCACAAAGTTATTTTCCCGTTATTTCCGAGAAAATTTGGAAGCATTGAGAATCTGTTCCCACAACTAAATACCGACCTGCATTAGCACCCTCTGTTTGAAGAGCCGTACACGTCTCCGGTGTAAGGTGTCTCCAAATAGGTAAGAATGGCTGGATATATGGCAGTCAAGATTGCCTCATGATCTGATCGACTTTTCTCGACCCTGGAAACTCAGTGACCTCGTACTTCTTTTCATTTTCAGTTGCATACTTTTGCAATGCCTTAATATCGATGCTTTGGTGCACAGGTTATGGCTATCTTAAAAGATAACCACAAATTACGATAACCATAAACCGTGCTGGTTAATAAAACATACAAACGAAAAAAACAAACTAACGAACAAGTAAACCAAACAAAACAAAAAACAAGGCAAAAAACAAATCTGAAACAAACCGAACCAAACAAAACTCCATACCATGCTCCCGCGGCCCCTCGAAGGTCCCTGTTTCATATTCTTACCGCTGCGCGTGTGCGAGTCGTGACGTACCCCTTCAAGGACCTACGCTTGCAACGGTAAACAAAACTTATGAATAGTATCACCACTGTAAAGCCCTTTTCACCTTGCTACTGGTTAGAAAGATGAAATTTCTATTGTCTTGTACCTCTAGCCGGTAGGATCTCGGGTTACCGGCTAGAGGTACAAGACCATAGAAATTTCATTTTTCTAACCAGTAGCACGGTGAAAAGGGCTTTATAGCGGTGGTAGTATTCACAAGTTTTGTTTACCGTGGCAAGCGTAGATCCTTGCGACTACAGTGTTAAGTCTGTCAAGCTAACACTCTCTGCTGAATCGACTGAACAAGACACTTGAGATCGACGAGGATGAAGGGAATAGCCGTACAAGTTTTTTAGCGAAATTTCCTTGATTTAACCTCTACAATGTATTATTTACATGTAAAGTATGTAATAATGTTGAAATTTGGTTCAATCACGTCGCTTGAGTGTTGTTAAATCGCAAATGGTGTTATTGGAACAGTCCGCCATATTGGAATAGCCGACAATTTCCGATAATCGCCCGACACGGAAACTCATTACTATAAAAACACCCACGAAAGCAGCTTGTTATGTACTGAGCCTTATTGAGACACAACATCCTGGTTCGGTGGTTGAACTCAATCATGAATCCCATGATTCATCACGTCATATCCATACGTCATACACATCACAGCTGTAAACGGCAGACGTATATTTCCCGCAACAAATGATGCAATCCGATCTGGAAAAAGACATGGAAGGAGAATTAACAAACGATCAGCTTGACTTTTCTCAACCATGGCATTTCAGTGATGTAGTTTTGAAGGTGGAAGAGGAAAGATTTCATGTTCACCGAAGTATCTTGGCGATGTGGTCGCCAGTTTTTTCGCGAATGTTTACTTCGGAGTTCAGCGAGAAAACAGCTGCGGAAGTGCCACTTCCAGAGAAGAATGTGAGCGAGATAACAGAGATGCTGTTGGTTATTTACCCAACTTCTGCCAAAGAGATCGATGACAAGAACTGCTCGTTCCTGTTGAATCTTGCAAGGGAATATATGATGAAGAAGCTCACCGAGAAATGCGAAGAGTTCCTGATGGATAAGTTAAGTTCTCAAGGATATATCTCATACCAGTGCTTAGATCTTTTAGTTACTGCACAGTCATACAACCTGGAGAGGTTACAAGAGGAGTGCATCATCAAGGCACGAGAACTCAACTGCTGGGAGCTGAAGGAGTGCGATAAAACCGTGGATGAAATAAGCTCGCCAAATTACCGGAAATTAGTCGATGGGATTATGCAACGGATGGAAAACGAAATTACGTTACTGCGTTCCAAAAAATCCCAGGCAATGTTACAATTAGGAAACATCGAACAATTTGCCTCAAGAGCTTCAGAAGAATTTGAAGAAATCGTATCTCTTCTTATGCAAGTTGCGACCAGAGATCAGTTATTAGGAGATCCGCAATACACAAGGAAACTTAATTCTCTTGATGCGAAGATAAACAGTATGAGCTATACAAAAGCTCCGTTTGCAAAATTTCAGTATCCTTTGAGAGATTTAAAGTCTGAGTTGGAAAGAATTTCTAATTCTATTAGATTCTTAAAGAAGGAGTAATTTTCAAGTCATATTTTGTGAAAGTTAATGACCTTTATCAATCCTATAAAACACAAGGTAGAGGCTTTCAATGGGCTGATGGCTTTAACGTCTATCGGCAAAGTTTTTTTGCTGTTTTACGGACAACGATTACCCCCATTGAAACTTTCAAGGTAGGGCCCTAGCTTTCCCTTCCTTTTCGTCCTGCAAACAGATCTAGTTTTCTCTCCAACAACAATATTTACGCCGTTTAACTACGTTTAGAAGCTCTGTGACTACTGCGGCAGAGTAGAAGCAATAGGAAAGTCTATCCCATAATGATTTTGTCCCTAATATACCTTAAATAACACTACATAAAGTGTGCCTGGTTCAATCCTTCCCTGTTTGGCGTCTGACCATGCTAAATGCCAGAATAAAACGCTGTAAACTGATAACCCAAAAAATGATGTCGCCGTTACAACAAGAGTGGGAATTTCAAACTCCCTCATAGATTTAAAAAATGCCAATTAGTGAAAATTTCGTTCTTCATAGACAAGTTAAAAACCATAAGTAGCAAAAATATCAAGAAGAACAGGAACTGAATTTTCGAGCGAATTTCAGGGCTACCCCGCTTTAAATCATGTTTTTTGTGGAAGTTATGTTACCAATAAAGAAAACTGTATAGTATAAACAGAACAAGAGGTGGGACTTATACTTCCTGCTTAGGTCGAGCCCTTGGTCAGCCTTAGATATTATCGAGTTGAGGAATTTCTAGGGAGGCGGAATCTTGCTGAGCGATTTCTCCTGGATAAGGTACCACTATGCAGAAAGTAACCATTTGTTACCATAGAAACATTAGAGCCTCTTAATACAACCCTGTATGACCTTCCACCATGTTTACGTGCCTGTTTGACAAGAAGGAGCTCGGCGACCCCGGCCAATTACTAATCACCGAATTACATCAGGAGAAATCTTCACGGTTCACACATTTCAGAGTCACCTTGGCTATTCCTGTTATCAATACTGGTAATGGTAATGGTAATGGTTTATTAGATATGAATTCGGCACTATAATGAAATACTTCATATTTGCAAGAAATTACAAAAAATATTTACAAATTAAATGAGACTATATTAATAAAAAATTTTGCCCGGGGACTGGGTTACCGGCTCACAAGATTCTATTAACAAATTATTACAAATGTGATAGAAGTCTATTGCGATAATTCATTAAGCTTTGACGTTATTGCGGGAAAAGAAACTTATTTGAAATCGTTTTGTCCTGCATTTAAGAAGAGTCAAGTTATTGTTGGAGCGCAGCTGGCGGCCGTGTGCGTCTAGTCTTTTCTGTGGAATTAATGATGACAACTGTGAGTTTTTAATTTTCTTGAACTGTTCGAGGCAAAGACGTTCCCTATTTTCTTCCAGTGTGGGGTAATTCAAAACATTACATGCAGTTCTGTAAGAAATTAGTGGTTCGATTATCCTAAAAGCTCTTCTTTGTATCTGTTCTAAATTGTCCACAAGGTAAGATGTAAGGCTAGAATGCCATACCGGGCATGCGTACTCCAAAACAGAACGTATTAGAGCAGTATAGACACTAAGTAAAACCTTGGGTGGAAGGCCATTGCGGCGCAGGACACGAAGGATATAAAGTCGCTGAGCAGCTTTCTTTGTAATGCTAAGAATGTGACTACGCCATTTTAGATCATCCTGAATGAGCACTCCTAGGAGCTTGTGACTTTCTACTACTTCGATTGAGGTGTTATTAATAGTCAACTGTGATAGAGTGGGAGGGTTACGTAGGAAGCATATTCTGAGTTCTTTGCACTTTTTTGGGTTCAATTTTATGTAATTTGAAGAACACCAGGTGGATATATCATCCAGGGTGGTTTGGATAGTTGATGAACCTTCTCGAGGTAGAACTTCAGCAATGGTTAGGTCATCAACTTACTTCCAGAATGAACTGGTTGGAGTAAGCTCATTCACCATAACTAAAAATAGTATCGGACCCAATTTGGTCCCTTGTGGGACCCCAGCGTTTACATACGACCAGTCAGAGAAGGAATCAATAATCTTGACTCGTTGTCTTCTATTGGATACAAAACTACAAATCCAAAGTAATAAAGACCTACGTACCCCTAAGTTAATAAGTTTGAGCATTAGGATGTTGAGATTTATCCTATCGAAAGCTTTACTGAAGTCCAGCATACAAATACGCAAAGGGTTACCAGGGGTATCAAGGCTAGATAGCCATTCGTGGAGCATATCCATGAGACACAGGGTTGTAGATGTGCCTTTCAAGCAACCAAACTGGCGTGGATCAATTTTACTCTGGATATCTTCGAGGACCCAGCATGCGACGAATTCCTCTAATACTTTAGAGAGGCATGGCGTGAGTGAGATAGGCCGGAAGTCACTGAGGGATCTCGGTACAGACTCTTTGGGAACAGGTGTTATGTTCGCAGCCTTCCAGATGTCTGGAACAATACCCGAAGTTAAACTTGAGTTTTAAACAGGTTTGCAACTGGGTCAGCAAACTCAAAAGCGAATTCTCTAAGGATACGTGCAGGGATGTTATCTGGCCATGAAGCTTTAGATGGATTTAGCTTGAGCAGTTTTTGACACACTTGTGGTGGGCTGATGAACGGTGCTCTCTCAGAGCATGGTAAGTAGGCTGGGAGTTGGCATGGATCTAAAGCAGGAATGTCCTCATTTACAGAAAGGAAGAACTTATTTAAGTCATTAACCAGCTCGTTAGGAAATTTAGTCACTCCATCGATAACAAAACTGTTAGTAGAGGTAGCTGATGAACAGGACCTACCAGAGACTTTGTTAACGTAGTTCCACCATTTTCGAGAGTGTTGTTCTCAGGTGTTGGATTTTCTCCGAGTAGAATTGTTTCTTTCTTTGTGTAATAGATGTTCGCACCTTGTCACGGTAAATACGCCATAAATGTCGACTCTCAGACAGTGCCGAAGATGATCAGAACAGCCAAGTTTACGGAAAATTTCATCACGTCGCCGTGCAAAGTGTAAAAAAGGTGCGAGTGTGTAAACAAAGACAAAGTGTGTAAAGTCTAGAACGACAATGTGTATAGTAACGGCCCAAGAAACTTTGAGTTTTCCTCAGAAACTGGAAAAAAACTTCGTCTCAATTAGATTTTCCACGTTTACAATAGCAAGCTATCCCTATAATTGCGCATGTGCAATCATTTGACCGCTGTGTGCGTTCGAGAGAGATGTATCATATCCTCTTAAATTTCTTGCTTCATGGCCATTCAGCCAAAGGTACTAAATTTGCGAGAGAATCACAACGACAAATATGTATCTCGGTTACACACCCTCTAATTCGGATATTCGGCTTCTGACACGAAATGTAATACTTTAGCATTTTCTTAAGTACAACCGAAAGGCCATCCTGCAAATTTACACATATTAGCATTTGAGGCCTTTTAAGAAATGAAAGTGGCAGCTCAGTGTATTTTAAACTTAACATAGCTTGATGAATAGAGTTGGGAACTAGGCAACAATCCAAACTCCTCGTTCTTAGGCTTTCCTCGTTCTTAGGCAACAATCTTCTTTCCTCGTTCTTAGGCAACTCTTTCTTCTTTCCTCGTTCTTAGGCAACAATCCAAACTCCTCGTTCTTAGGCTTTCCGCGTGAAGTTAGGCCTGCGTGAGTTTGGGTGTGCGGCTTTGAGTTTTAAAGTCTAGCCAAATTAGCCCTGTTTTAAGTGTTAGTAGTGTTTTCTGCTTTAATTTTGAAGAGGGGCAAAAATTAAATCAATATCCTATTATATTATATAAACAAAAGATGGGCGCAACTCTTTCCGGAACGTTCTCAACACAGGCTGTTCGTGTCTGGCTTTTTCCTGTTAGATTTGGATGGTTATGGCCATCTTCAGGACAATAGAGGTGACGTATGCCCTTTACGTTTAACGGTGGAAGGAAAAAGATAAAAGTTTGCTTTCTTGTAATATGGTTGTAGAAGAGACACGCATGATTTTGGCAAATGAATTACTGACGAAGAGCCACCGAAGATCCCTCGGAATCACTGTAATTCTTTATAATAAACACGCATAGGAGTGCACCAATCTTTTTTTCAAAAGGACAGCAAGACATCAAGCTCGAAGATTTCGCCATCGACGGATTATCTACTGGCAAAGTGGAAAATCGAAGTCAATACTGAATTGGTTCCTACAGTGAGACATCAAATAATTTTCGCATAATGCAGAACTTAGAATGTCTATGAAACAGTAACTCTATGTATCGAAAAGACAGATATTGACATATCTGTTAAATACTATCAAGCCATCTTCAAATATCTTAAATGGATCGTGAGTAAGTTTTTGAAATCCACGTAAGCTTGTATTAATTACACATCGGACACCTCGGTTGTGATATGAAAACTTTTCCGAGTTTTTTCAAGTAAAAAAAATCCAAGTTTTCAGTGGTAACTGGTAGTTCACTGATCAAGGGGATTAATACAGCAATCGTCATCGTTTCATTTTACATGTAAATGTCTTTATCATCCTAATCGATATTTCTTAAGAGCATCTAATTAACAATTATTCCACAAGCGTACGTTGGATATGAGATGATAGATAGCCAACGAGGCGCTACGCGCCTCGTTGGCTATAATCATCTCATATCCAACAAGTGCGAGTGGAATAATTGTTTTATTAAAAACGCCCCCAAGAAATAATTATTTTGTAAGAAGAAACCGGATTTTTTAGCTCCCTTTTGATTTTAAGCTGACGCGTACGCTTACCATATTTGTAGATTATGGTATATTGGCCCATATACCATAATGGCTAAGCCAATAAAAAGTCTTGAATTGCATTATCCAATGATCCAGATTTTAATATTAAAAGATAAGCAATATGATCTCGCCTCAAAATCGTCTATATTCAACTCACGTACACTTGTCCTTAATGGAAAATGAATTTCACCAAAACCTGTTCTTAATAACGCCTTTTGTTCCACAAGAGGATTAGATGACCATTAACATAACAAAAGGTTATCACACGAAAATGGGGCGATATTTTAAACGTGGACATAGCCAGCCTACATGCAAGTACGTGCGACATCGTTTCAAAGGTAAGCTAATGTTTTAATATATTTTACCTCAGTGTCTAGCACCGTACAAATGTGTAATTAATTGTCGTCTCGGTAAATTTCTCGCGAGGTTTGAAAAAAATCGAACTAGCGATGTGGGTTTATTTCTTCAAAAAGACCCAGAAAAATGAATTTTTTTTTATTCATTCTTGCGAATACAGAATCTTGTACACGTTGTCTATCCAAGTCTATATAGCCTTCATTTCTTTACCTATTATTTACCCAGAGAGCTCACGTCGCAAGCTAGAAAACTGACAAGGGAAGACAAGATTTTCCCATCGGGAGGGACGGGTGGGACTATTATTTGCGCCTTTCCAGTACTTCGGAAGATGACAGGCTGTTATCACTTTTTCTTGAACAAAAGGAGGGGAGAGGGGTGGTCTTTTGTTTAACAGGACCCCTCTCCCCTCTCTCCTAACCAACTTCCTTGGCTAAGCACGTAGAGCAAAAATTGTGAGTCTTATGTCTATCTTACATACGTATTTTTCGTTAAAAAGTTCTTTTTTTTTAAAGAAAAAAACTATGTCCTAGGACATGTTCTTCTTTCAAAAGCTAATCAGAATCATCCTAAAATAATTTTCCTGTTGTTTAAACTTGCCTCTTTTTGTAATTCCAGAACAAATTTCCCATCCTATCCCACTATCTGCGTCAGCTTTGCTCTTGTGTTCTAGAAGCTAGATATTCATAATTCCGTGATCGGTCACGCCTGATCGTAAACAAATTTTATCGTTCGGAAACTTCAATCATTCCACTGAGGTAGCGGAACGCTCCGAAATAATAATAATAATAATAATAATAATAATAATAATAATAATAATAATAATAATAGTAATGACTTTATTAGTAGTACTTCCACAAGGTGGCTCTTCGCCTACTAAATGTTATGTTGCAGTGCTTCACTTCACTAAAACTTATTGTTCTTAGTTATTTCTGAGAAATTTGAGAATCTATTCCGAGAAATCGATACCTGCC
>NW_028290820.1:0-121000 GCF_964205215.1 Stylophora pistillata | reverse complement strand
TTTTGGAGGCGTTGTCATGCATTTCGTGGAAGTGGCAGGCGTGAGTACAAGGCTCACCGCCTTCTTTAGCACATGTGCCTCGTAGTGCACAGCCTCTCACTCGCAGGCGTGCCACTACGGCTGCCGTGACATGGCAGGAGGTGCGCGTCTACTGCCCAACTCCCCTGGGACTATCTACTGCACCCGGGAATAACTTCTGGCCGCGTGGTGATGTGTTTCGTGGAAGTGGCAGGCGTGAGTACAAGACTCACCGCCTTCTTTAGCACATGTGCCTCACAGTGCACAGCCTCTCACTCGCAGGCGTGCCACTACGGCTGCCGCGATGGGGCAGGAGGTGCCCGACTACTCTCCAACTCCCTTGGGACTATCTACTGCACCCGGGAATCCGTTTTGGCCGCCTGGTGATGTGTTTCGTGGAAGTGGCAGGCGTGAGTACAAGGCTCAGCCCTTACACCTTGCACAGCTTCTCACTCTCACGCATGCCACTCCGTCGCCCGTGCTTTGCCGGAGTTGCGCGTCTATTGCCGAGGTTTCCCTGAGTCTAGTGCACCTGGGATTTCATTTTGGTGGCGTTGTCATGCGTTTCGTGGAAGTGGCAGGCGTGAGTGCAAGGCTCACCGCCTTCTTTAGCACATGTGCCTCGTAGTGCACAGCCTCTCAGTCGCAGGCGTGCCACTACGGCTGCCGTGACATGGCAGGAGGTGCGCGTCTACTGCCCAACTCCCCTGGGACTATCTACTGCACCCGGGAATAACTTCTGGCCGCGTGGTGATGTGTTTCGTGGAAGTGGCAGGCGTGAGTACAAGACTCACCGCCTTCTTTAGCACATGTGCCTCACAGTGCACAGCCTCTCACTCGCAGGCGTGCCACTACGGCTGCCGCGATGGGGCAGGAGGTGCCCGACTACTCTCCAACTCCCTTGGGACTATCTACTGCACCCGGGAATCCGTTTTGGCCGCCTGGTGATGTGTTTCGTGGAAGTGGCAGGCGTGAGTACAAGGCTCAGCCCTTACACCTTGCACAGCTTCTCACTCTCACGCATGCCACTCCGTCGCCCGTGCTTTGCCGGAGTTGCGCGTCTCTTGCCGAGGTTTCCCTGGGTCTAGTGCACCTGGGATTTCATTTTGGTGGCGTTGTCATGCGTTTCGTGGAAGTGGCAGGCGTGAGTGCAAGGCTCACCGCCTTCTTTAGCACATGTGCCTCGTAGTGCACAGCCTCTCACTCGCAGGCGTGCCACTACGGCTGCCGTGACATGGCAGGAGGTGCGCGTCTACTGCCCAACTCCCCTGGGACTATCTACTGCACCCGGGAATAACTTCTGGCCGCGTGGTGATGTGTTTCGTGGAAGTGGCAGGCGTGAGTAGAAGACTCACCGCCTTCTTTAGCACATGTGCCTCACAGTGCACAGCCTCTCACTCGCAGGCGTGCCACTACGGCTGCCGCGATGGGGCAGGAGGTGCCCGACTACTCTCCAACTCCCTTGGGACTATCTACTGCACCCGGGAATCCGTTTTGGCCGCCTGGTGATGTGTTTCGTGGAAGTGGCAGGCGTGAGTACAAGGCTCAGCCCTTACACCTTGCACAGCTTCTCACTCTCACGCATGCCACTCCGTCGCCCGTGCTTTGCCGGAGTTGCGCGTCTATTGCCGAGGTTCCCCTGGGTCTAGTGCACCTGGGATTTCATTTTGGAAGCGTTGTCATGCATTTCGTGGAAGTGGCAGGCGTGAGTACAATGCTCACCGCCTTCTTTAGCACATGTGCCTCGTAGTGCACAGCCTCTCACTCGGATGCGTGCCACCACGGCTGCCGTGATTCGGCAGGAGGTGCGCGCCTACTCTCCAACTCCCCTGGGACTATCTAGTGCACGCGGGAATCCATTTTAGCCGCGTGGTGATGTGTTTCGTGGAAGTGGCAGGCGTGAGTACAAGGCTCACCCCTTCCTCTTGCACAGCCTCCCACTCTCACGCATGCCACTCCGTCGCCCGTCATATCCCGGAGTTGCGCATCTATTGCCGAGGTTGCCCTGGGTCTAGTGCACCTGGGATTTTATTTTGGAGGCGTTGTCATGCGTTTCGTGGAAGTGGCAGGCGTGAGTACAAGGCTCACCGCCTTCTTTAGCACATGTGCCTCATAGTGCACAGCCTCTCACTCGGAGGCGTGCCACCAGGGCTGCCGTGACTTGCAGGAGGTGCGCGCCTACCCCCCAACTCCCCTGGGAGTATCTAGTGCACGCGGGAATCCATTTTAGCCGCGTGGTGATGTGTTTCGTGGAAGTGGCAGGCGTGAGTAGAAGACTCACCGCCTTCTTTAGCACATGTGCCTCACAGTGCACAGCCTCTCACTGGCAGGCGTGCCACCACGGCTCTCGTGATTTGGCAGGAGGTGCGCGCCTACTCTACAACTCCCCTGGGACTATCTAGTGCACCCGGCAATCCGTTTTGGCCGCGTGGTGATGTGTTTCGTGGAAGTAGCAGGCGTGAGTACAAGACTCACCGCCTTCCTCTTGCAGAGCCTCCCTCTCTCACGCATGCCACTCCGTCGCCCGTGATATCCCGGAGTTGCGCGTCTAATGCCGAGGTTCCCCTGGGTCTAGTGCACCTGGGATTTCATTTTGGAGGCGTTGTCATGCATTTCGTTGAAGTGGCAGGCGTGAGTACAAGGCTCACCGCCTTCTTTAGCACATGTGCCTCGTAGTGCACAGCCTCTCACTCGCAGGCGTGCCACTACGGCTGCCGTGACATGGCAGGAGGTGCGCGTCTACTGCCCAACTCCCCTGGGACTATCTACTGCACCCGGGAATAACTTCTGGCCGCGTGGTGATGTGTTTCGTGGAAGTGGCAGGCGTGAGTACAAGACTCACCGCCTTCTTTAGCACATGTGCCTCACAGTGCACAGCCTCTCACTCGCAGGCGTGCCACTACGGCTGCCGCGATGGGGCAGGAGGTGCCCGACTACTCTCCAACTCCCTTGGGACTATCTACTGCACCCGGGAATCCGTTTTGGCCGCCTGGTGATGTGTTTCGTGGAAGTGGCAGGCGTGAGTACAAGGCTCAGCCCTTACACCTTGCACAGCTTCTCACTCTCACGCATGCCACTCCGTCGCCCGTGCTTTGCCGGAGTTGCGCGTCTATTGCCGAGGTTCCCCTGGGTCTAGTGCACCTGGGATTTCATTTTGGTGGCGTTGTCATGCGTTTCGTGGAAGTGGCAGGCGTGAGTGCAAGGCTCACCGCCTTCTTTAGCACATGTGCCTCGTAGTGCACAGCCTCTCACTCGCAGGCGTGCCACTACGGCTGCCGTGACATGGCAGGAGGTGCGCGTCTACTGCCCAACTCCCCTGGGACTATCTACTGCACCCGGGAATAACTTCTGGCCGCGTGGTGATGTGTTTCGTGGAAGTGGCAGGCGTGAGTACAAGACTCACCGCCTTCTTTAGCACATGTGCCTCACAGTGCACAGCCTCTCACTCGCAGGCGTGCCACTACGGCTGCCGCGATGGGGCAGGAGGTGCCCGACTACTCTCCAACTCCCTTGGGACTATCTACTGCACCCGGGAATCCGTTTTGGCCGCCTGGTGATGTGTTTCGTGAAAGTGGCAGGCGTGAGTACAAGGCTCAGCCCTTACACCTTGCACAGCTTCTCACTCTCACGCATGCCACTCCGTCGCCCGTGCTTTGCCGGAGTTGCGCGTCTATTGCCGAGGTTCCCCTGGGTCTAGTGCACCTGGGATTTCATTTTGGTGGCGTTGTCATGCGTTTCGTGGAAGTGGCAGGCGTGAGTGCAAGGCTCACCGCCTTCTTTAGCACATGTGCCTCGTAGTGCACAGCCTCTCACTCGCAGGCGTGCCACTACGGCTGCCGTGACATGGCAGGAGGTGCGCGTCTACTGCCCAACTCCCCTGGGACTATCTACTGCACCCGGGAATAACTTCTGGCCGCGTGGTGATGTGTTTCGTGGAAGTGGCAGGCGTGAGTACAAGACTCACCGCCTTCTTTAGCACATGTGCCTCACAGTGCACAGCCTCTCACTCGCAGGCGTGCCACTACGGCTGCCGCGATGGGGCAGGAGGTGCCCGACTACTCTCCAACTCCCTTGGGACTATCTACTGCACCCGGGAATCCGTTCTGGCCGCCTGGTGATGTGTTTCGTGGAAGTGGCAGGCGTGAGTACAAGGCTCAGCCCTTACACCTTGCACAGCTTCTCACTCTCACGCATGCCACTCCGTCGCCTGTGCTTTGCCGGAGTTGCGCGTCTATTGCCGAGGTTCCCCTGGGTCTAGTGCACCTGGGATTTCATTTTGGAGGCGTTGTCATGCATTTCGTGGAAGTGGCAGGCGTGAGTACAAGGCTCACCGCCTTCTTTAGCACATGTGCCTCGTAGTGCACAGCCTCTCACTCGGAGGCGTGCCACCACGGCTGCCGTGATTTGGCAGGAGGTGCGCGCCTACTCTCCAACTCCCCTGGGACTATCTAGTGCACGCGGGAATCCATTTTGGCCGCGTGGTGATGTGTTTCGTGGAAGTGGCAGGCGTGAGTACAAGGCTCACCCCTTCCTCTTGCACAGCCTCCCACTCTCACGCATGCCACTCCGTCGCCCGTCATATCCCGGAGTTGCGCATCTATTGCCGAGGTTCCCCTGGGTCTAGTGCACCTGGGATTTCATTTTGGAGGCGTTGTCATGCGTTTTGTGGAAGTGGCAGGCGTGAGTACAAGGCTCACCGCCTTCTTTAGCACATGTGCCTCATAGTGCACAGCCTCTCACTCGGAGGCGTGCCACCAGGGCTGCCGTGACTTGCAGGAGGTGCGCGCCTACCCCCCAACTCCCCTGGGAGTATCTAGTGCACGCGGGAATCCATTTTAGCCGCGTGGTGATGTGTTTCGTGGAAGTGGCAGGCGTGAGTAGAAGACTCACCGCCTCCTTTAGCACATGTGCCTCACAGTGCACAGCCTCTCACTGGCAGGCGTGCCACCACGGCTCCCGTGATTTGGCAGAAGGTGCGCGCCTACTCTCCAACTCCCCTGGGACTATCTAGTGCACCCGGCAATCCGTTTTGGCCGCGTGGTGATGTGTTTCGTGGAAGTAGCAGGCGTGAGTACAAGACTCACCGCCTTCCTCTTGCAGAGCCTCCCTCTCTCACGCATGCCACTCCGTCGCCCTTGATATCCCGGAGTTGCGCGTCTAATGCCGAGGTTCCCCTGGGTCTAGTGCACCTGGGATTTCATTTTGGAGGCGTTGTCATGCATTTCGTGGAAGTGGCAGGCGTGAGTACAAGGCTCACCGCCTTCTTTAGCACATGTGCCTCGTAGTGCACAGCCTCTCACTCGCAGGCGTGCCACTACGGCTGCCGTGACATGGCAGGAGGTGCGCGTCTACTGCCCAACTCCCCTGGGACTATCTACTGCACCCGGGAATAACTTCTGGCCGCGTGGTGATGTGTTTCGTGGAAGTGGCAGGCGTGAGTACAAGACTCACCGCCTTCTTTAGCACATGTGCCTCACAGTGCACAGCCTCTCACTCGCAGGCGTGCCACTACGGCTGCCGCGATGGGGCAGGAGGTGCCCGACTACTCTCCAACTCCCTTGGGACTATCTACTGCACCCGGGAATCCGTTTTGGCCGCCTGGTGATGTGTTTCGTGGAAGTGGCAGGCGTGAGTACAAGGCTCAGCCCTTACACCTTGCACAGCTTCTCACTCTCACGCATGCCACTCCGTCGCCCGTGCTTTGCCGGAGTTGCGCGTCTATTGCCGAGGTTTCCCTGAGTCTAGTGCACCTGGGATTTCATTTTGGTGGCGTTGTCATGCGTTTTGTGGAAGTGGCAGGCGTGAGTGCAAGGCTCACCGCCTTCTTTAGCACATGTGCCTCGTAGTGCACAGCCTCTCACTCGCAGGCGTGCCACTACGGCTGCCGTGACATGGCAGGAGGTGCGCGTCTACTGCCCAACTCCCCTGGGACTATCTACTGCACCCGGGAATAACTTCTGGCCGCGTGGTGATGTGTTTCGTGGAAGTGGCAGGCGTGAGTACAAGACTCACCGCCTTCTTTAGCACATGTGCCTCACAGTGCACAGCCTCTCACTCGCAGGCGTGCCACTACGGCTGCCGCGATGGGGCAGGAGGTGCCCGACTACTCTCCAACTCCCTTGGGACTATCTACTGCACCCGGGAATCCGTTTTGGCCGCCTGGTGATGTGTTTCGTGGAAGTGGCAGGCGTGAGTACAAGGCTCAGCCCTTACACCTTGCACAGCTTCTCACTCTCACGCATGCCACTCCGTCGCCCGTGCTTTGCCGGAGTTGCGCGTCTATTGCCGAGGTTCCCCTGGGTCTAGTGCACCTGGGATTTCATTTTGGTGGCGTTGTCATGCGTTTCGTGGAAGTGGCAGGCGTGAGTGCAAGGCTCACCGCCTTCTTTAGCACATGTGCCTCGTAGTGCACAGCCTCTCACTCGCAGGCGTGCCACTACGGCTGCCGTGACATGGCAGGAGGTGCGCGTCTACTGCCCAACTCCCCTGGGACTATCTACTGCACCCGGGAATAACTTCTGGCCGCGTGGTGATGTGTTTCGTGGAAGTGGCAGGCGTGAGTACAAGACTCACCGCCTTCTTTAGCACATGTGCCTCACAGTGCACAGCCTCTCACTCGCAGGCGTGCCACTACGGCTGCCGCGATGGGGCAGGAGGTGCCCGACTACTCTCCAACTCCCTTGGGACTATCTACTGCACCCGGGAATCCGTTTTGGCCGCCTGGTGATGTGTTTCGTGGAAGTGGCAGGCGTGAGTACAAGGCTCAGCCCTTACACCTTGCACAGCTTCTCACTCTCACGCATGCCACTCCGTCGCCCGTGCTTTGCCGGAGTTGCGCGTCTATTGCCGAGGTTCCCCTGGGTCTAGTGCACCTGGGATTTCATTTTGGTGGCGTTGTCATGCGTTTCGTGGAAGTGGCAGGCGTGAGTGCAAGGCTCACCGCCTTCTTTAGCACATGTGCCTCGTAGTGCACAGCCTCTCACTCGCATGCGTGCCACTACGGCTGCCGTGACATGGCAGGAGGTGCGCGTCTACTGCCCAACTCCCCTGGGACTATCTACTGCACCCGGGAATAACTTCTGGCCGCGTGGTGATGTGTTTCGTGGAAGTGGCAGGCGTGAGTACAAGACTCACCGCCTTGTTTAGCACATGTGCCTCACAGTGCACAGCCTCTCACTCGCAGGCGTGCCACTACGGCTGCCGCGATGGGGCAGGAGGTGCCCGACTACTCTCCAACTCCCTTGGGACTATCTACTGCACCCGGGAATCCGTTTTGGCCGCCTGGTGATGTGTTTCGTGGAAGTGGCAGGCGTGAGTACAAGGCTCAGCCCTTACACCTTGCACAGCTTCTCACTCTCACGCATGCCACTCCGTCGCCCGTGCTTTGCCGGAGTTGCGCGTCTATTGCCGAGGTTCCCCTGGGTCTAGTGCACCTAGGATTTCATTTTGGTGGCGTTGTCATGCGTTTCGTGGAAGTGGCAGGCGTGAGTGCAAGGCTCACCGCCTTCTTTAGCACATGTGCCTCGTAGTGCACAGCCTCTCACTCGCAGGCGTGCCACTACGGCTGCCGTGACATGGCAGGAGGTGCGCGTCTACTGCCCAACTCCCCTGGGACTATCTACTGCACCCGGGAATAACTTCTGGCCGCGTGGTGATGTGTTTCGGGGAAGTGGCAGGCGTGAGTACAAGACTCACCGCCTTCTTTAGCACATGTGCCTCACAGTGCACAGCCTCTCACTCGCAGGCGTGCCACTACGGCTGCCGCGATGGGGCAGGAGGTGCTCGACTACTCTCCAACTCCCTTGGGACTATCTACTGCACCCGGGAATCCGTTTTGGCCGCCTGGTGATGTGTTTCGTGGAAGTGGCAGGCGTGAGTACAAGGCTCAGCCCTTACACCTTGCACAGCTTCTCACTCTCACGCATGCCACTCCGTCGCCCGTGCTTTGCCGGAGTTGCGCGTCTATTGCCGAGGTTCCCCTGGGTCTAGTGCACCTGGGATTTCATTTTGGTGGCGTTGTCATGCGTTTCGTGGAAGTGGCAGGCGTGAGTGCAAGGCTCACCGCCTTCTTTAGCACATGTGCCTCGTAGTGCACAGCCTCTCACTCGCAGGCGTGCCACTACGGCTGCCGTGACATGGCAGGAGGTGCGCGTCTACTGCCCAACTCCCCTGGGACTATCTACTGCACCCGGGAATAACTTCTGGCCGCGTGGTGATGTGTTTCGTGGAAGTGGCAGGCGTGAGTACAAGACTCACCGCCTTCTTTAGCACATGTGCCTAACAGTGCACAGCCTCTCACTCGCAGGCGTGCCACTACGGCTGCCGCGATGGGGCAGGAGGTGCCCGACTACTCTCCAACTCCCTTGGGACTATCTACTGCACCCGGGAATCTGTTTTGGCCGCCTGGTGATGTGTTTCGTGGAAGTGGCAGGCGTGAGTACAAGGCTCAGCCCTTACACCTTGCACAGCTTCTCACTCTCACGCATGCCACTCCGTCGCCCGTGCTTTGCCGGAGTTGCGCGTCTATTGCCGAGACCTCCCTGGGTCTAGTGCACCTGGGATTTCATTTTGGTGGCGTTGTCATGCGTTTCGTGGAAGTGGCAGGCGTGAGTGCAAGGCTCACCGCCTTCTTTAGCACATGTGCCTCGTAGTGCACAGCTTCTCACTCGCAGGCGTGCCACTACGGCTGCCGTGACATGGCAGGAGGTGCGCGTCTACTGCCCAACTCCCCTGGGACTATCTACTGCACCCGGGAATAACTTCTGGCCGCGTGGTGATGTGTTTCGTGGAAGTGGCAGGCGTGAGTACAAGGCTCAGCCCTTACACTTTGCACAGCTTCTCACTCTCACGCATGCCACTCCGTCGCCCGTGCTTTGCCGGAGTTGCGCGTCTATTGCCGAGGTTCCCCTGGGTCTAGTGCACCTGGGATTTCATTTTGGAGGCGTTGTCATGCATTTCGTGGAAGTGGCAGGCGTGAGTACAAGGCTCACCGCCTTCTTTAGCACATGTGCCTCGTAGTGCACAGCCTCTCACTCGGAGGCGTGCCACCACGGCTGCCGTGATTTGGCAGGAGGTGCGCGCCTACTCTCCAACTCCCCTGGGACTATCTAGTGCACGCGGGAATCCATTTTAGCCGCGTGGTGATGTGTTTCGTGGAAGTGGCAGGCGTGAGTACAAGGCTCACCCCTTCCTCTTGCACAGCCTCCCATTCTCACGCATGCCACTCCGTCGCCCGTCATATCCCGGAGTTGCGCATCTATTGCCGAGGTTCCCCTGGGTCTAGTGCACCTGGGATTTCATTTTGGAGGCGTTGTCATGCGTTTCGTGGAAGTGGCAGGCGTGAGTACAAGGCTCACCGCCTTCTTTAGCACATGTGCCTCATAGTGCACAGCCTCTAATTCGGAGGCGTGCCACCAGGGCTGCCGTGACTTGCAGGAGGTGCGCGCCTACCCCCCAACTCCCCTGGGAGTATCTAGTGCACGCGGGAATCCATTTCAGCCGCGTGGTGATGTGTTTCGTGGAAGTGGCAGGCGTGAGTAGAAGACTCACCGCCTTCTTTAGCACATGTGCCTCACAGTGCACAGCCTCTCACTGGCAGGCGTGCCACCACGGCTCCCGTGATTTGGCAGGAGGTGCGCGCCTACTCTCCAACTCCCCTGGGACTATCTAGTGCACCCGGCAATCCGTTTTGGCCGCGTGGTGATGTGTTTCGTGGAAGTAGCAGGCGTGAGTACAAGACTCACCGCCTTCCTCTTGCAGAGCCTCCCTCTCTCACGCATGCCACTCCGTCGCCCGTGATATCCCGGAGTTGCGCGTCTAATGCCGAGGTTCCCCTGGGTCTAGTGCACCTGGGATTTCATTTTGGAGGCGTTGTCATGCATTTCGTGGAAGTGGCAGGCGTGAGTACAAGGCTCACCGCCTTCTTTAGCACATGTGCCTCGTAGTGCACAGCCTCTCACTCGCAGGCGTGCCACTACGGCTGCCGTGACATGGCAGGAGGTGCGCGTCTACTGCCCAACTCCCCTGGGACTATCTACTGCACCCGGGAATAACTTCTGGCCGCGTGGTGATGTGTTTCGTGGAAGTGGCAGGCGTGAGTACAAGACTCACCGCCTTCTTTAGCACATGTGCCTCACAGTGCACAGCCTCTCACTCGCAGGCGTGCCACTACGGCTGCCGCGATGGGGCAGGAGGTGCCCGACTACTCTCCAACTCCCTTGGGACTATCTACTGCACCCGGGAATCCGTTTTGGCCGCCTGGTGATGTGTTTCGTGGAAGTGGCAGGCGTGAGTACAAGGCTCAGCCCTTACACCTTGCACAGCTTCTCACTCTCACGCATGCCACTCCGTCGCCCGTGCTTTGCCGGAGTTGCGCGTCTATTGTCGAGGTTTCCCTGAGTCTAGTGCACCTGGGATTTCATTTTGGTGGCGTTGTCATGCGTTTCGTGGAAGTGGCAGGCGTGAGTGCAAGGCTCACCGCCTTCTTTAGCACATGTGCCTCGTAGTGCACAGCCTCTCACTCGCAGGCGTGCCACTACGGCTGCCGTGACATGGCAGGAGGTGCGCGTCTACTGCCCAACTCCCCTGGGACTATCTACTGCACCCGGGAATAACTTCTGGCCGCGTGGTGATGTGTTTCGTGGAAGTGGCAGGCGTGAGTACAAGACTCACCGCCTTCTTTAGCACATGTGCCTCACAGTGCACAGCCTCTCACTCGCAGGCGTGCCACTACGGCTGCCGCGATGGGGCAGGAGGTGCCCGACTACTCTCCAACTCCCTTGGGACTATCTACTGCACCCGGGAATCCGTTTTGGCCGCCTGGTGATGTGTTTCGTGGAAGTGGCAGGCGTGAGTACAAGGCTCAGCCCTTACACCTTGCACAGCTTCTCACTCTCACGCATGCCACTCCGTCGCCCGTGCTTTGCCGGAGTTGCGCGTCTATTGCCGAGGTTCCCCTGGGTCTAGTGCACCTGGGATTTCATTTTGGTGGCGTTGTCATGCGTTTCGTGGAAGTGGCAGGCGTGAGTGCAAGGCTCACCGCCTTCTTTAGCACATGTGCCTCGTAGTGCACAGCCTCTCACTCGCAGGCGTGCCACTACGGCTGCCGTGACATGGCAGGAGGTGCGCGTCTACTGCCCAACTCCCCTGGGACTATCTACTGCACCCGGGAATAACTTCTGGCCGCGTGGTGATGTGTTTCGTGGAAGTGGCAGGCGTGAGTACAAGACTCACCGCCTTCTTTAGCACATGTGCCTCACAGTGCACAGCCTCTCACTCGCAGTCGTGCCACTACGGCTGCCGCGATGGGGCAGGAGGTGCCCGACTACTCTCCAACTCCCTTGGGACTATCTACTGCACCCGGGAATCCGTTTTGGCCGCCTGGTGATGTGTTTCGTGGAAGTGGCAGGCGTGAGTACAAGGCTCAGCCCTTACACCTTGCACAGCTTCTCACTCTCACGCATGCCACTCCGTCGCCCGTGCTTTGCCGGAGTTGCGCGTCTATTGCCGAGGTTCCCCTGGGTCTAGTGCACCTGGGATTTCATTTTGGTGGCGTTGTCATGCGTTTCGTGGAAGTGGCAGGCGTGAGTGCAAGGCTCACCGCCTTCTTTAGCACATGTGCCTCGTAGTGCACAGCCTCTCACTCGCAGGCGTGCCACTACGGCTGCCGTGACATGGCAGGAGGTGCGCGTCTACTGCCCAACTCCCCTGGGACTATCTACTGCACCCGGGAATAACTTCTGGCCGCGTGGTGATGTGTTTCGTGGAAGTGGCAGGCGTGAGTACAAGACTCACCGCCTTCTTTAGCACATGTGCCTCACAGTGCACAGCCTCTCACTCGCAGGCGTGCCACTACGGCTGCCGCGATGGGGCAGGAGGTGCCCGACTACTCTCCAACTCCCTTGGGACTATCTACTGCACCCGGGAATCCGTTTTGGCCGCCTGGTGATGTGTTTCGTGGAAGTGGCAGGCGTGAGTACAAGGCTCAGCCCTTACACCTTGCACAGCTTCTCACTCTCACGCATGCCACTCCGTCGCCCGTGCTTTGCCGGAGTTGCGCGTCTATTGCCGAGGTTCCCCTGGGTCTAGTGCACCTGGGATTTCATTTTGGAGGCGTTGTCATGCATTTCGTGGAAGTGGCAGGCGTGAGTACAAGGCTCACCGCCTTCTTTAGCACATGTGCCTCGTAGTGCACAGCCTCTCACTCGGAGGCGTGCCACCACGGCTGCCGTGATTTGGCAGGAGGTGCGCGCCTACTCTCCAACTCCCCTGGGACTATCTAGTGCACGCGGGAATCCATTTTAGCCGCGTGGTGATGTGTTTCGTGGAAGTGGCAGGCGTGAGTACAAGGCTCACCCCTTCCTCTTGCACAGCCTCCCACTCTCACGCATGCCACTCCGTCGCCCGTCATATCCCGGAGTTGCGCATCTATTGCCGAGGTTCCCCTGGGTCTAGTGCACCTGGGATTTCATTTTGGAGGCGTTGTCATGCGTTTCGTGGAAGTGGCAGGCGTGAGTACAAGGCTCACCGCCTTCTTTAGCACATGTGCCTCATAGTGCACAGCCTCTCACTCGGAGGCGTGCCACCAGGGCTGCCGTGACTTGCAGGAGGTGCGCACTTACCCCCCAACTCCCCTGGGAGTATCTAGTGCACGCGGCAATCCATTTTAGCCGCGTGGTGATGTGTTTCGTGGAAGTGGCAGGCGTGAGTAGAAGACTCACCGCCTTCTTTAGCACATGTGCCTCACAGTGCACAGCCTCTCACTGGCAGGCGTGCCACCACGGCTCCCGTGATTTGGCAGGAGGTGCGCGCCTACTCTCCAACTCCCCTGGGACTATCTAGTGCACCCGGCAATCCGTTTTGGCCGCGTGGTGATGTGTTTCGTGGAAGTAGCAGGCGTGAGTACAAGACTCACCGCCTTCCTCTTGCAGAGCCTCCCTCTCTCACGCATGCCACTCCATCGCCCGTGATATCCCGGAGTTGCGCGTCTAATGCCGAGGTTCCCCTGGGTCTAGTGCACCTGGGATTTCATTTTGGAGGCGTTGTCATGCATTTCGTGGAAGTGGCAGGCGTGAGTACAAGGCTCACCGCCTTCTTTAGCACATGTGCCTCGTAGTGCACAGCCTCTCACTCGCAGGCGTGCCACTACGGCTGCCGTGACATGGCAGGAGGTGCGCGTCTACTGCCCAACTCCCCTGGGACTATCTACTGCACCCGGGAATAACTTCTGGCCGCGTGGTGATGTGTTTCGTGGAAGTGGCAGGCGTGAGTACAAGACTCACCGCCTTCTTTAGCACATGTGCCTCACAGTGCACAGCCTCTCACTCGCAGGCGTGCCACTACGGCTGCCGCGATGGGGCAGGAGGTGCCCGACTACTCTCCAACTCCCTTGGGACTATCTACTGCACCCGGGAATCCGTTTTGGCCGCCTGGTGATGTGTTTCGTGGAAGTGGCAGGCGTGAGTACAAGGCTCAGCCCTTACACCTTGCACAGCTTCTCACTCTCACGCATGCCACTCCGTCGCCCGTGCTTTGCCGGAGTTGCGCGTCTATTGCCGAGGTTTCCCTGAGTCTAGTGCACCTGGGATTTCATTTTGGTGGCGTTGTCATGCGTTTCGTGGAAGTGGCAGGCGTGAGTGCAAGGCTCACCGCCTTCTTTAGCACATGTGCCTCGTAGTGCACAGCCTCTCACTCGCAGGCGTGCCACTACGGCTGCCGTGACATGGCAGGAGGTGCGCGTCTACTGCCCAACTCCCCTGGGACTATCTACTGCACCCGGGAATAACTTCTGGCCGCGTGGTGATGTGTTTCGTGGAAGTGGCAGGCGTGAGTACAAGAATCACCGCCTTCTTTAGCACATGTGCCTCATAGTGCACAGCCTCTCACTCGGAGGCGTGCCACCAGGGCTACCGTGACTTGCAGGAGGTGCGCGCCTACCCCCCAACTCCCCTGGGAGTATCTAGTGCACGCGGGAATCCATTTTAGCCGCGTGGTGATGTGTTTTGTGGAAGTGGCAGGCGTGAGTAGAAGACTCACCGCCTTCTTTAGCACATGTGCCTCACAGTGCACAGCCTCTCACTGGCAGGCGTGCCACCACGGCTCCCGTGATTTGGCAGGAGGTGCGCGCCTACTCTCCAACTCCCCTGGGACTATCTAGTGCACCCGGCAATCCGTTTTGGCCGCGTGGTGATGTGTTTCGTGGAAGTAGCAGGCGTGAGTACAAGACTCACCGCCTTCCTCTTGCAGAGCCTCCCTCTCTCACGCATGCCACTCCGTCGCCCGTGATATCCCGGAGTTGCGCGTCTAATGCCGGGGTTCCCCTGGGTCTAGTGCACCTGGGATTTCATTTTGGTGGCGTTGTCATGCGTTTCGTGGAAGTGGCAGGCGTGAGTGCAAGGCTCACCGCCTTCTTTAGCACATGTGCCTCGTAGTGCACAGCCTCTCACTCGCAGGCGTGCCACTACGGCTGCCGTGACATGGCAGGAGGTGCGCGTCTACTGCCCAACTCCCCTGGGACTATCTACTGCACCCGGGAATAACTTCTGGCCGCGTGGTGATGTGTTTCGTGGAAGTGGCAGGCGTGAGTACAAGACTCACCGCCTTCTTTAGCACATGTGCCTCACAGTGCACAGCCTCTCACTCGCAGGCGTGCCACTACGGCTGCTGCGATGGGGCAGGAGGTGCCCGACTACTCTCCAACTCCCTTGGGAATATCTACTGCACCCGGGAATCCGTTTTGGCCGCCTGGTGATGTGTTTCGTGGAAGTGGCAGGCGTGAGTACAAGGCTCAGCCCTTACACCTTGCACAGCTTCTCACTCTCACGCATGCCACTCCGTCGCCCGTGCTTTGCTGGAGTTGCGCGTCTATTGCCGAGGTTCCCCTGGGTCTAGTGCACCTGGGATTTCATTTTGGAGGCGTTGTCATGCATTTCGTGGAAGTGGCAGGCGTGAGTACAAGGCTCACCGCCTTCTTTAGCACATGTGCCTCGTAGTGCACAGCCTCTCACTCGGAGGCGTGCCACCACGGCTGCCGTGATTTGGCAGGAGGTGCGCGCCTACTCTCCAACTCCCCTGGGACTATCTAGTGCACGCGGGAATCCATTTTAGCCGCGTGGTGATGTGTTTCGTGGAAGTGGCAGGCGTGAGTACAAGGCTCACCCCTTCCTCTTGCACAGCCTCCCACTCTCACGCATGCCACTCCGTCGCCCGTCATATCCTGGAGTTGCGCATCTATTGCCGAGGTTCCCCTGGGTCTAGTGCACCTGGGATTTCATTTTGGAGGCGTTGTCATGCGTTTCGTGGAAGTGGCAGGCGTGAGTACAAGGCTCACCGCCTTCTTTAGCACATGTGCCTCATAGTGCACAGCCTCTCACTCGGAGGCGTGCCACCAGGGCTGCCGTGACTTGCAGGAGGTGCGCGCCTACCCCCCAACTCCCCTGGGAGTATCTAGTGCACGCGGGAATCCATTTTAGCCGCGTGGTGATGTGTTTCGTGGAAGTGGCAGGCGTGAGTAGAAGACTCACCGCCTTCTTTAGCACATGTGCCTCACAGTGCACAGCCTCTCACTGGCAGGCGTGCCACCACGGCTCCCGTGATTTGGCAGGAGGTGCGCGCCTACTCTCCAACTCCCCTGGGACTATCTAGTGCACCCGGCAATCCGTTTTGGCCGCGTGGTGATGTGTTTCGTGGAAGTAGCAGGCGTGAGTACAAGACTCACCGCCTTCCTCTTGCAGAGCCTCCCTCTCTCACGCATGCCACTCCGTCGCCCGTGATATCCCGGAGTTGCGCGTCTATTGCCGAGGTTCCCCTGGGTCTAGTGCACCTGGGATTTCATTTTGGAGGCGTTGTCAGGCGTTTCGTGGAAGTGGCAGGCGTGAGTACAAGGCTCACCGCCTTCTTTAGCACATGTGCCTCATAGTGCACAGCCTCTCACTCGGAGGCGTGCCACCAGGGCTGCCGTGACTTGCAGGAGGTGCGCGCCTACCCCCCAACTCCCCTGGGAGTATCTAGTGCACGCGGGAATCCATTTTAGCCGCGTGGTGATGTGTTTCGTGGAAGTGGCAGGCGTGAGTAGAAGACTCACCGCCTTCTTTAGCACATGTGCCTCACAGTGCACAGCCTCTCACTGGCAGGCGTGCCACCACGGCTCCCGTGATTTGGCAGGAGGTGCGCGCCTACTCTCCAACTCCCCTGGGACTATCTAGTGCACCCGGCAATCCGTTTTGGCCGCGTGGTGATGTGTTTCGTGGAAGTAGCAGGCGTGAGTACAAGACTCACCGCCTTCCTCTTGCAGAGCCTCCCTCTCTCACGCATGCCACTCCGTCGCCCGTGATATCCCGGAGTTGCGCGTCTAATGCCGAGGTTCCCCTGGGTCTAGTGCACCTGGGATTTCATTTTGGAGGCGTTGTCATGCATTTCGTGGAAGTGGCAGGCGTGAGTACAAGGCTCACCGCCTTCTTTAGCACATGTGCCTCGTAGTGCACAGCCTCTCACTCGCAGGCGTGCCACTACGGCTGCCGTGACATGGCAGGAGGTGCGCGTCTACTGCCCAACTCCCCTGGGACTATCTACTGCACCCGGGAATAACTTCTGGCCGCGTGGTGATGTGTTTCGTGGAAGTGGCAGGCGTGAGTACAAGACTCACCGCCTTCTTTAGCACATGTGCCTCACAGTGCACAGCCTCTCACTCGCAGGCGTGCCACTACGGCTGCCGCGATGGGGCAGGAGGTGCCCGACTACTCTCCAACTCCCTTGGGACTATCTACTGCACCCGGGAATCCGTTTTGGCCGCCTGGTGATGTGTTTCGTGGAAGTGGCAGGCGTGAGTACAAGGCTCAGCCCTTACACCTTGCACAGCTTCTCACTCTCACGCATGCCACTCCGTCGCCCGTGCCTTGCCGGAGTTGCGCGTCTATTGCCGAGGTTTCCCTGAGTCTAGTGCACCTGGGATTTCATTTTGGTGGCGTTGTCATGCGTTTCGTGGAAGTGGCAGGCGTGAGTGCAAGGCTCACCGCCTTCTTTAGCACATGTGCCTCGTAGTGCACAGCCTCTCACTCGCAGGCGTGCCACTACGGCTGCCGTGACATGGCAGGAGGTGCGCGTCTACTGCCCAACTCCCCTGGGACTATCTACTGCACCCGGGAATAACTTCTGGCCGCGTGGTGATGTGTTTCGTGGAAGTGGCAGGCGTGAGTACAAGACTCACCGCCTTCTTTAGCACATGTGCCTCACAGTGCACAGCCTCTCACTCGCAGGCGTGCCACTACGGCTGCCGCGATGGGGCAGGAGGTGCCCGACTACTCTCCAACTCCCTTGGGACTATCTACTGCACCCGGGAATCCGTTTTGGCCGACTGGTGATGTGTTTCGTGGAAGTGGCAGGCGTGAGTACAAGGCTCAGCCCTTACACCTTGCACAGCTTCTCACTCTCACGCATGCCACTCCGTCGCCCGTGCTTTGCCGGAGTTGCGCGTCTATTGCCGAGGTTCCCCTGGGTCTAGTGCACCTGGGATTTCATTTTGGTGGCGTTGTCATGCGTTTCGTGGAAGTGGCAGGCGTGAGTGCAAGGCTCACCGCCTTCTTTAGCACATGTGCCTCGTAGTGCACAGCCTCTCACTCGCAGGCGTGCCACTACGGCTGCCGTGACATGGCAGGAGGTGCGCGTCTACTGCCCAACTCCCCTGGGACTATCTACTGCACCCGGGAATAACTTCTGGCTGCGTGGTGATGTGTTTCGTGGAAGTGGCAGGCGTGAGTACAAGACTCACCGCCTTCTTTAGCACATGTGCCTCACAGTGCACAGCCTCTCACTCGCAGGCGTGCCACTACGGCTGCCGCGATGGGGCAGGAGGTGCCCGACTACTCTCCAACTCCCTTGGGACTATCTACTGCACCCGGGAATCCGTTTTGGCCGCCTGGTGATGTGTTTCGTGGAAGTGGCAGGCGTGAGTACAAGGCTCAGCCCTTACACCTTGCACAGCTTCTCACTCTCACGCATGCCACTCCGTCGCCCGTGCTTTGCCGGAGTTGCGCGTCTATTGCCGAGGTTCCCCTGGGTCTAGTGCACCTGGGATTTCATTTTGGTGGCGTTGTCATGCGTTTCGTGGAAGTGGCAGGCGTGAGTGCAAGGCTCACCGCCTTCTTTAGCACATGTGCCTCGTAGTGCACAGCCTCTCACTCGCAGGCGTGCCACTACGGCTGCCGTGACATGGCAGGAGGTGCGCGTCTACTGCCCAACTCCCCTGGGACTATCTACTGCACCCGGGAATAACTTCTGGCCGCGTGGTGATGTGTTTCGTGGAAGTGGCAGGCGTGAGTACAAGACTCACCGCCTTCTTTAGCACATGTGCCTCACAGTGCACAGCCTCTCACTCGCAGGCGTGCCACTACGGCTGCCGCGATGGGGCAGGAGGTGCCCGACTACTCTCCAACTCCCTTGGGACTATCTACTGCACCCGGGAATCCGTTTTGGCCGCCTGGTGATGTGTTTCGTGGAAGTGGCAGGCGTGAGTACAAGGCTCAGCCCTTACACCTTGCACAGCTTCTCACTCTCACGCATGCCACTCCGTCGCCCGTGCTTTGCCGGAGTTGCGCGTCTATTGCCGAGGTTCCCCTGGGTCTAGTGCACCTGGGATTTCATTTTGGTGGCGTTGTCATGCGTTTCGTGGAAGTGGCAGGCGTGAGTGCAAGGCTCACCGCCTTCTTTAGCACATGTGCCTCGTAGTGCACAGCCTCTCACTCGCAGGCGTGCCACTACGGCTGCCGTGACATGGCAGGAGGTGCGCGTCTACTGCCCAACTCCCCTGGGACTATCTACTGCACCCGGGAATAACTTCTGGCCGCGTGGTGATGTGTTTCGTGGAAGTGGCAGGCGTGAGTACAAGACTCACCGCCTTCTTTAGCACATGTGCCTCACAGTGCACAGCCTCTCACTCGCAGGCGTGCCACTACGGCTGCCGCGATGGGGCAGGAGGTGCCCGACTACTCTCCAACTCCCCTTGGGACTATCTACTGCACCCGGGAATCCGTTTTGGCCGCCTGGTGATGTGTTTCGTGGAAGTGGCAGGCGTGAGTACAAGGCTCAGCCCTTACACCTTGCACAGCTTCTCACTCTCACGCATGCCACTCCGTCGCCCGTGCTTTGCCGGAGTTGCGCGTCTATTGCCGAGGTTCCCCTGGGTCTAGTGCACCTGGGATTTCATTTTGGAGGCGTTGTCATGCATTTCGTGGAAGTGGCAGGCGTGAGTACAAGGTTCACCGCCTTCTTTAGCACATGTGCCTCGTAGTGCACAGCCTCTCACTCGGAGGCGTGCCACCACGGCTGCCGTGATTTGGCAGGAGGTGCGCGCCTACTCTCCAACTCCCCTGGGACTATCTAGTGCACGCGGGAATCCATTTTAGCCGCGTGGTGATGTGTTTCGTGGAGGTGGCAGGCTTGAGTACAAGGCTCACCCCTTCCTCTTGCACAGCCTCCCACTCTCACGCATGCCACTCCGTCGCCCGTCATATCCCGGAGTTGCGCATCTATTGCCGAGGTTCCCCTGGGTCTAGTGCACCTGGGATTTCATTTTGGAGGCGTTGTCATGCGTTTCGTGGAAGTGGCAGGCGTGAGTACAAGGCTCACCGCCTTCTTTAGCACATGTGCCTCATAGTGCACAGCCTCTCACTCGGAGGCGTGCCACCAGGGCTGCCGTGACTTGCAGGAGGTGCGCGCCTACCCCCCAACTCCCCTGGGAGTATCTAGTGCACGCGGGAATCCATTTTAGCCGCGTGGTGATGTGTTTCGTGGAAGTGGCAGGCGTGAGTAGAAGACTCACCGCCTTCTTTAGCACATGTGCCTCACAGTGCACAGCCTCTCACTGGCAGGCGTGCCACCACGGCTCCCGTGATTTGGCAGGAGGTGCGCGCCTACTCTCCAACTCCCCTGGGACTATCTAGTGCACCCGGCAATCCGTTTTGGCCGCGTGGTGATGTGTTTCGTGGAAGTAGCAGGCGTGAGTACAAGACTCACCGCCTTCCTCTTGCAGAGCCTCCCTCTATCACGCATGCCACTCCGTCGCCCGTGATATCCCGGAGTTGCGCGTCTAATGCCGAGGTTCCCCTGGGTCTAGTGCACCTGGGATTTCATTTTGGAGGCGTTGTCATGCATTTCGTGGAAGTGGCAGGCGTGAGTACAAGGCTCACCGCCTTCTTTAGCACATGTGCCTCGTAGTGCACAGCCTCTCACTCGCAGGCGTGCCACTACGGCTGCCGTGACATGGCAGGAGGTGCGCGTCTACTGCCCAACTCCCCTGGGACTATCTACTGCACCCGGGAATAACTTCTGGCCGCGTGGTGATGTGTTTCGTGGAAGTGGCAGGCGTGAGTACAAGACTCACCGCCTTCTTTAGCACATGTGCCTCACAGTGCACAGCCTCTCACTCGCAGGCGTGCCACTACGGCTGCCGCGATGGGGCAGGAGGTGCCCGACTACTCTCCAACTCCCTTGGGACTATCTACTGCACCCGGGAATCCGTTTTGGCCGCCTGGTGATGTGTTTCGTGGAAGTGGCAGGCGTGAGTACAAGGCTCAGCCCTTACACCTTGCACAGCTTCTCACTCTCACGCATGCCACTCCGTCGCCCGTGCTTTGCCGGAGTTGCGCGTCTATTGCCGAGGTTTCCCTGAGTCTAGTGCACCTGGGATTTCATTTTGGTGGCGTTGTCATGCGTTTCGTGGAAGTGGCAGGCGTGAGTGCAAGGCTCACCGCCTTCTTTAGCACATGTGCCTCGTAGTGCACAGCCTCTCACTCGCAGGCGTGCCACTACGGCTGCCGCGATGGGGCAGGAGGTGCCCGACTACTCTCCAACTCCCTTGGGACTATCTACTGCACCCGGGAATCCGTTTTGGCCGCCTGGTGATGTGTTTCGTGGAAGTGGCAGGCGTGAGTACAAGGCTCAGCCCTTACACCTTGCACAGCTTCTCACTCTCACGCATGCCACTCCGTCGCCCGTGCTTTGCCGGAGTTGCGCGTCTATTGCCGAGGTTCCCCTGGGTCTAGTGCACCTGGGATTTCATTTTGGTGGCGTTGTCATGCGTTTCGTGGAAGTGGCAGGCGTGAGTGCAAGGCTCACCGCCTTCTTTAGCACATGTGCCTCGTAGTGCACAGCCTCTCACTCGCAGGCGTGCCACTACGGCTGCCGTGACATGGCAGGAGGTGCGCGTCTACTGCCCAACTCCCCTGGGACTATCTACTGCACCCGGGAATAACTTCTGGCCGCGTGGTGATGTGTTTCGTGGAAGTGGCAGGCGTGAGTACAAGACTCACCGCCTTCTTTAGCACATGTGCCTCACAGTGCACAGCCTCTCACTCGCAGGCGTGCCACTACGGCTGCCGCGATGGGGCAGGAGGTGCCCGACTACTCTCCAACTCCCTTGGGACTATCTACTGCACCCGGGAATCCGTTTTGGCCGCCTGGTGATGTGTTTCGTGGAAGTGGCAGGCGTGAGTACAAGGCTCAGCCCTTACACCTTGCACTGCCTCCCACTCTCACGCATGCCACTCCGTCGCCCGTCATATCCCGGAGTTGCGCATCTATTGCCGAGGTTCCCCTGGGTCTAGTGCACCTGGGATTTCATTTTGGAGGCGTTGTCATGCCTTTCGTGGAAGTGGCAGGCGTAAATGCAAGCTTCACCGCCTTCTTTAGCACATGTGCCTCATAGTGCACAGCCTCTCACTCGGAGGCGTGCCACCAGGGCTGCCGTGACTTGCAGGAGGTGCGCGCCTACCCCCCAACTCCCCTGGGAGTATCTAGTGCACGCGGGAATCCATTTTAGCCGCGTGGTGATGTGTTTCGTGGAAGTGGCAGGCGTGAGTAGAAGACTCACCGCCTTCTTTAGCACATGTGCCTCACAGTGCACAGCCTCTCACTGGCAGGCGTGCCACCACGGCTCCCGTGATTTGGCAGGAGGTGCGCGCCTACTCTCCAACTCCCCTGGGACTATCTAGTGCACCCGGGAATCCGTTTTGGCCGCGTGGTGATGTGTTTCGTGGAAGTAGCAGGCGTGAGTACAAGACTCACCGCCTTCCTCTTGCAGAGCCTCCCTCTCTCACGCATGCCACTCCGTCGCCCGTGATATCCCGGAGTTGCGTGTCTAATGCCGAGGTTCCCCTGGGTCTAGTGCACCTGGGATTTCATTTTGGAGGCGTTGTCATGCATTTCGTGGAAGTGGCAGGCGTGAGTACAAGGCTCACCGCCTTCTTTAGCACATGTGCCTCGTAGTGCACAGCCTCTCACTCGCAGGCGTGCCACTACGGCTGCCGTGACATGGCAGGAGGTGCGCGTCTACTGCCCAACTCCCCTGGGACTATCTACTGCACCCGGGAATAACTTCTGGCCGCGTGGTGATGTGTTTCGTGGAAGTGGCAGGCGTGAGTACAAGGCTCAGCCCTTACACCTTGCACAGCTTCTCACTCTCACGCATGCCACTCCGTCGCCCGTGCTTTGCCGGAGTTGCGCGTCTATTACCGAGGTTTCCCTGAGTCTAGTGCACCTGGGATTTCATTTTGGTGGCGTTGTCATGCGTTTCGTGGAAGTGGCAGGCGTGAGTGCAAGGCTCACCGCCTTCTTTAGCACATGTGCCTCGTAGTGCACAGCCTCTCACTCGCAGGCGTGCCACTACGGCTGCCGTGACATGGCAGGAGGTGCGCGTCTACTGCCCAACTCCCCTGGGACTATCTACTGCACCCGGGAATAACTTCTGGCCGCGTGGTGATGTGTTTCGTGGAAGTGGCAGGCGTGAGTACAAGACTCACCGCCTTCTTTAGCACATGTGCCTCACAGTGCACAGCCTCTCACTCGCAGGCGTGCCACTACGGCTGCCGCGATGGGGCAGGAGGTGCCCGACTACTCTCCAACTCCCTTGGGACTATCTACTGCACCCGGGAATCCGTTTTGGCCGCCTGGTGATGTGTTTCGTGGAAGTGGCAGGCGTGAGTACAAGGCTCAGCCCTTACACCTTGCACAGCTTCTCACTCTCACGCATGCCACTCCGTCGCCCGTGCTTTGCCGGAGTTGCGCGTCTATTGCCGAGGTTCCCCTGGGTCTAGTGCACCTGGGATTTCATTTTGGTGGCGTTGTCATGCGTTTCGTGGAAGTGGCAGGCGTGAGTGCAAGGCTCACCGCCTTCTTTAGCACATGTGCCTCGTAGTGCACAGCCTCTCACTCGCAGGCGTGCCACTACGGCTGCCGTGACATGGCAGGAGGTGCGCGTCTACTGCCCAACTCCCCTGGGACTATCTACTGCACCCGGGAATAACTTCTGGCCGCGTGGTGATGTGTTTCGTGGAAGTGGCAGGCGTGAGTACAAGACTCACCGCCTTCTTTAGCACATGTGCCTCACAGTGCACAGCCTCTCACTCGCAGGCGTGCCACTACGGCTGCCGCGATGGGGCAGGAGGTGCCCGACTACTCTCCAACTCCCTTGGGACTATCTACTGCACCCGGGAATCCGTTTTGGCCGCCTGGTGATGTGTTTCGTGGAAGTGGCAGGCGTGAGTACAAGGCTCAGCCCTTACACCTTGCACAGCTTCTCACTCTCACGCATCCCACTCCGTCGCCCGTGCTTTGCCGGAGTTGCGCGTCTATTGCCGAGGTTCCCCTGGGTCTAGTGCACCTGGGATTTTATTTTGGTAGCGTTGTCATGCGTTTCGTGGAAGTGGCAGGCGTGAGTGCAAGGCTCACCGCCTTCTTTAGCACATGTGCCTCGTAGTGCACAGCCTCTCACTCGCAGGCGTGCCACTACGGCTGCCGTGACATGGCAGGAGGTGCGCGTCTACTGCCCAACTCCCCTGGGACTATCTACTGCACCCGGGAATAACTTCTGGCCGCGTGGTGATGTGTTTCGTGGAAGTGGCAGGCGTGAGTACAAGACTCACCGCCTTCTTTAGCACATGTGCCTCACAGTGCACAGCCTCTCACTCGCAGGCGTGCCACTACGGCTGCCGCGATGGGGCAGGAGGTGCCCGACTACTCTCCAACTCCCTTGGGACTATCTACTGCACCCGGGAATCCGTTTTGGCCGCCTGGTGATGTGTTTCGTGGAAGTGGCAAGCGTGAGTACAAGGCTCAGCCCTTACACCTTGCACAGCTTCTCACTCTCACGCATGCCACTCCGTCGCCCGTGCTTTGCCGGAGTTGCGCGTCTATTGCCGAGGTTCCCCTGGGTCTAGTGCACCTGGGATTTCATTTTGGAGGCGTTGTCATGCATTTCGTGGAAGTGGCAGGCGTGAGTACAAGGCTCACCGCCTTCTTTAGCACATGTGCCTCGTAGTGCACAGCCTCTCACTCGGAGGCGTGCCACCACGGCTGCCGTGATTTGGCAGGAGGTGCGCGCCTACTCTCCAACTCCCCTGGGACTATCTAGTGCACGCGGGAATCCATTTTAGCCGCGTGGTGATGTGTTTCGTGGAAGTGGCAGGCGTGAGTACAAGGCTCACCCCTTCTTCTTGCACAGCCTCCCACTCTCACGCATGCCACTCCGTCGCCCGTCATATCCCGGAGTTGCGCATCTATTGCCGAGGTTCCCCTGGGTCTAGTGCACCTGGGATTTCATTTTGGAGGCGTTGTCATGCGTTTCGTGGAAGTGGCAGGCGTGAGTACAAGGCTCACCGCCTTCTTTAGCACATGTGCCTCATAGTGCACAGCCTCTGACTCGGAGGCGTGCCACCAGGGCTGCCGTGACTTGCAGGAGGTGCGCGCCTACCCCCCAACTCCCCTGGGAGTATCTAGTGCACGCGGGAATCCATTTTAGCCGCGTGGTGATGTGTTTCGTGGAAGTGGCAGGCGTGAGTAGAAGACTCACCGCCTTCTTTAGCACATGTGCCTCACAGTGCACAGCCTCTCACTGGCAGGCGTGCCACCACGGCTCCCGTGATTTGGCAGGAGGTGCGCGCCTACTCTCCAACTCCCCTGGGACTATCTAGTGCACCCGGCAATCCGTTTTGGCCGCGTGGTGATGTGTTTCGTGGAAGTAGCAGGCGTGAGTACAAGACTCACCGCCTTCCTCTTGCAGAGCCTCCCTCTCTCACGCATGCCACTCCGTCGCCCGTGATATCCCGGAGTTGCGCGTCTAATGCCGAGGTTCCCCTGGGTCTAGTGCACCTGGGATTTCATTTTGGAGGCGTTGCCATGCATTTCGTGGAAGTGGCAGGCGTGAGTACAAGGCTCACCGCCTTCTTTAGCACATGTGCCTCGTAGTGCACAGCCTCTCACTCGCAGGCGTGCCACTACGGCTGCCGTGACATGGCAGGAGGTGCGCGTCTACTGCCCAACTCCCCTGGGACTATCTACTGCACCCGGGAATAACTTCTGGCCGCGTGGTGATGTGTTTCGTGGAAGTGGCAGGCGTGAGTACAAGACTCACCGCCTTCTTTAGCACATGTGCCTCACAGTGCACAGCCTCTCACTCGCAGGCGTGCCACTACGGCTGCCGCGATGGGGCAGGAGGTGCCCGACTACTCTCCAACTCCCTTGGGACTATCTACTGCACCCGGGAATCCGTTTTGGCCGCCTGGTGATGTGTTTCGTGGAAGTGGCAGGCGTGAGTACAAGGCTCAGCCCTTACACCTTGCACAGCTTCTCACTCTCACGCATGCCACTCCGTCGCCCGTGCTTTGCCGGAGTTGCGCGTCTATTGCCGAGGTTTCCCTGAGTCTAGTGCACCTGGGATTTCATTTTGGTGGCGTTGTCATGCGTTTCGTGGAAGTGGCAGGCGTGAGTGCAAGGCTCACCGCCTTCTTTAGCACATGTGCCTCGTAGTGCACAGCCTCTCACTCGCAGGCGTGCCACTACGGCTGCCGTGACATGGCAGGAGGTGCGCGTCTACTGCCCAACTCCCCTGGGACTATCTACTGCACCCGGGAATAACTTCTGGCCGCGTGGTGATGTGTTTCGTGGAAGTGGCAGGCGTGAGTACAAGACTCACCGCCTTCTTTAGCACATGTGCCTCACAGTGCACAGCCTCTCACTCGCAGGCGTGCCACTACGGCTGCCGCGATGGGGCAGGAGGTGCCCGACTACTCTCCAACTCCCTTGGGACTATCTACTGCACCCGGGAATCCGTTTTGGCCGCCTGGTGATGTGTTTCGTGGAAGTGGCAGGCGTGAGTACAAGGCTCAGCCCTTACACCTTGCACAGCTTCTCACTCTCACGCATGCCACTCCGTCGCCCGTGCTTTGCCGGAGTTGCGCGTCTATTGCCGAGGTTCCCCTGGGTCTAGTGCACCTGGGATTTCATTTTGGTGGCGTTGTCATGCGTTTCGTGGAAGTGGAAGGCGTGAGTGCAAGGCTCACCGCCTTCTTTAGCACATGTGCCTCGTAGTGCACAGCCTCTCACTCGCAGGCGTGCCACTACGGCTGCCGTGACATGGCAGGAGGTGCGCGTCTACTGCCCAACTCCCCTGGGACTATCTACTGCACCCGGGAATAACTTCTGGCCGCGTGGTGATGTGTTTCGTGGAAGTGGCAGGCGTGAGTACAAGACTCACCGCCTTCTTTAGCACATGTGCCTCACAGTGCACAGCCTCTCACTCGCAGGCGTGCCACTACGGCTGCCGCGATGGGGCAGGAGGTGCCCGACTACTCTCCAACTCCCTTGGGACTATCTACTGCACCCGGGAATCCGTTTTGGCCGCCTGGTGATGTGTTTCGTGGAAGTGGCAGGCGTGAGTACAAGGCTCAGCCCTTACACCTTGCACTGCCTCCCACTCTCACGCATGCCACTCCGTCGCCCGTCATATCCCGGAGTTGCGCATCTATTGCCGAGGTTCCCCTGGGTCTAGTGCACCTGGGATTTCATTTTGGAGGCGTTGTCATGCGTTTCGTGGAAGTGGCAGGCGTGAGTGCAAGGCTCACCGCCTTCTTTAGCACATGTGCCTCATAGTGCACAGCCTCTCACTCGGAGGCGTGCCACCAGGGCTGCCGTGACTTGCAGGAGGTGCGCGCCTACCCCCCAACTCCCCTGGGAGTATCTAGTGCACGCGGGAATCCATTTTAGCCGCGTGGTGATGTGTTTCGTGGAAGTGGCAGGCGTGAGTAGAAGACTCACCGCCTTCTTTAGCACATGTGCCTCACAGTGCACAGCCTCTCACTGGCAGGCGTGCCACCACGGCTCCCGTGATTTGGCAGGAGGTGCGCGCCTACTCTCCAACTCCCCTGGGACTATCTAGTGCACCCGGGAATCCGTTTTGGCCGCGTGGTGATGTGTTTCGTGGAAGTAGCAGGCGTGAGTACAAGACTCACCGCCTTCCTCTTGCAGAGCCTCCCTCTCTCACGCATGCCACTCCGTCGCCCGTGATATCCCGGAGTTGCGCGTCTAATGCCGAGGTTCCCCTGAGTCTAGTGCACCTGGGATTTCATTTTGGAGGCGTTGTCATGCATTTCGTGGAAGTGGCAGGCGTGAGTACAAGGCTCACCGCCTTCTTTAGCACATGTGCCTCGTAGTGCACAGCCTCTCACTCGCAGGCGTGCCACTACGGCTGCCGTGACATGGCAGGAGGTGCGCGTCTACTGCCCAACTCCCCTGGGACTATCTACTGCACCCGGGAATAACTTCTGGCCGCGTGGTGATGTGTTTCGTGGAAGTGGCAGGCGTGAGTACAAGACTCACCGCCTTCTTTAGCACATGTGCCTCACAGTGCACAGCCTCTCACTCGCAGGCGTGCCACTACGGCTGCCGCGATGGGGCAGGAGGTGCCCGACTACTCTCCAACTCCCTTGGGACTATCTACTGCACCCGGGAATCCGTTTTGGCCGCCTGGTGATGTGTTTCGTGGAAGTGGCAGGCGTGAGTACAAGGCTCAGCCCTTACACCTTGCAAAGCTTCTCACTCTCACGCATGCCACTCCGTCGCCCGTGCTTTGCCGGAGTTGCGCGTCTATTGCCGAGGTTCCCCTGGGTCTAGTGCACCTGGGATTTCATTTTGGTGGCGTTGTCATGCGTTTCGTGGAAGTGGCAGGCGTGAGTGCAAGGCTCACCGCCTTCTTTAGCACATGTGCCTCGTAGTGCACAGCCTCTCACTCGCAGGCGTGCCACTACGGCTGCCGTGACATGGCAGGAGGTGCGCGTCTACTGCCCAACTCCCCTGGGACTATCTACTGCACCCGGGAATAACTTCTGGCCGCGTGGTGATGTGTTTCGTGGAAGTGGCAGGCGTGAGTACAAGACTCACCGCCTTCTTTAGCACATGTGCCTCACAGTGCACAGCCTCTCACTCGCAGGCGTGCCACTACGGCTGCCGCGATGGGGCAGGAGGTGCCCGACTACTCTCCAACTCCCTTGGGACTATCTACTGCACCCGGGAATCCGTTTTGGCCGCCTGGTGATGTGTTTCGTGGAAGTGGCAGGCGTGAGTACAAGGCTCAGCCCTTACACCTTGCACAGCTTCTCACTCTCACGCATGCCACTCCGTCGCCCGTGCTTTGCCGGAGTTGCGCGTCTATTGCCGAGGTACCCTGGGTCTAGTGCACCTGGGATTTCATTTTGGTGGCGTTGTCATGCGTTTCGTGGAAGTGGCAGGCGTGAGTGCAAGGCTCACCGCCTTCTTTAGCACATGTGCCTCGTAGTGCACAGCCTCTCACTCGCAGGCGTGCCACTACGGCTGCCGTGACATGGCAGGAGGTGCGCGTCTACTGCCCAACTCCCCTGGGACTATCTACTGCACCCGGGAATAACTTTTGGCCGCGTGGTGATGTGTTTCGTGGAAGTGGCAGGCGTGAGTACAAGACTCACCGCCTTCTTTAGCACATGTGCCTCACAGTGCACAGCCTCTCACTCGCAGGCGTGCCACTACGGCTGCCGCGATGGGGCAGGAGGTGCCCGACTACTCTCCAACTCCCTTGGGACTATCTACTGCACCCGGGAATCCGTTTTGGCCGCCTGGTGATGTGTTTCGTGGAAGTGGCAGGCGTGAGTACAAGGCTCAGCCCTTACACCTTGCACAGCTTCTCACTCTCACGCATGCCACTCCGTCGGCCGTGCTTTGCCGGAGTTGCGCGTCTATTGCCGAGGTTCCCCTGGGTCTAGTGCACCTGGGATTTCATTTTGGTGGCGTTGTCATGCGTTTCGTGGAAGTGGCAGGCGTGAGTGCAATGCTCACCGCCTTCTTTAGCACATGTGCCTCGTAGTGCACAGCCTCTCACTCGCAGGCGTGCCACTACGGCTGCCGTGACATGGCAGGAGGTGCGCGTCTACTGCCCAACTCCCCTGGGACTATCTACTGCACCCGGGAATAACTTCTGGCCGCATGGTGATGTGTTTCGTGGAAGTGGCAGGCGTGAGTACAAGACTCACCGCCTTCTTTAGCACATGTGCCTCACAGTGCACAGCCTCTCACTCGCAGGCGTGCCACTACGGCTGCCGCGATGGGGCAGGAGGTGCCCGACTACTCTCCAACTCCCTTGGGACTATCTACTGCACCCGGGAATCCGTTTTGGCCGCCTGGTGATGTGTTTCGTGGAAGTGGCAGGCGTGAGTACAAGGCTCAGCCCTTACACCTTGCACAGCTTCTCACTCTCACGCATGCCACTCCGTCGCCCGTGCTTTGCCGGAGTTGCGCGTCTATTGCCGAGGTTCCCCTGGGTCTAGTGCACCTGGGATTTCATTTTGGTGGCGTTGTCACACGTTTCGTGGAAGTGGCAGGCGTGAGTGCAAGGCTCACCGCCTTCTTTAGCACATGTGCCTCGTAGTGCACAGCCTCTCACTCGCAGGCGTGCCACTACGGCTGCCGTGACATGGCAGGAGGTGCGCGTCTACTGCCCAACTCCCCTGGGACTATCTACTGCACCCGGGAATAACTTCTGGCCGCGTGGTGATGTGTTTCGTGGAAGTGGCAGGCGTGAGTACAAGACTCACCGCCTTCTTTAGCACATGTGCCTCACAGTGCACAGCCTCTCACTCGCAGGCGTGCCACTACGGCTGCCGCGATGGGGCAGGAGGTGCCCGACTACTCTCCAACTCCCTTGGGACTATCTACTGCACCCGGGAATCCGTTTTGGCCGCCTGGTGATGTGTTTCGTGGAAGTGGCAGGCGTGAGTACAAGGCTCAGCCCTTACACCTTGCACAGCTTCTCACTCTCAAGCATGCCACTCCGTCGCCCGTGCTTTGCCGGAGTTGCGCGTCTATTGCCGAGGTTCCCCTGGGTCTAGTGCACCTGGGATTTCATTTTGGTGGCGTTGTCATGCGTTTCGTGGAAGTGGCAGGCGTGAGTGCAAGGCTCACCGCCTTCTTTAGCGCATGTGCCTCGTAGTGCACAGCCTCTCACTCGCAGGCGTGCCACTACGGCTGCCGTGACATGGCAGGAGGTGCGCGTCTACTGCCCAACTCCCCTGGGACTATCTGCTGCACCCGGGAATAACTTCTGGCCGCGTGGTGATGTGTTTCGTGGAAGTGGCAGGCGTGAGTACAAGACTCACCGCCTTCTTTAGCAAATGTGCCTCACAGTGCACAGCCTCTCACTCGCAGGCGTGCCACTACGGCTGCCGCGATGGGGCAGGAGGTGCCCGACTACTCTCCAACTCCCTTGGGACTATGTACTGCACCCGGGAATCCGTTTTGGCCGCCTGGTGATGTGTTTCGTGGAAGTGGCAGGCGTGAGTACAAGGCTCAGCCCTTACACCTTGCACAGCTTCTCACTCTCACGCATGCCACTCCGTCGCCCGTGCTTTGCCGGAGTTGCGCGTCTATTGCCGAGGTTCCCCTGGGTCTAGTGCACCTGGGATTTCATTTTGGTGGCGTTGTCATGCGTTTCGTGGAAGTGGCAGGCGTGAGTGCAAGGCTCACCGCCTTCTTTAGCGCATGTGCCTCGTAGTGCACAGCCTCTCACTCGCAGGCGTGCCACTACGGCTGCCGTGACATGGCAGGAGGTGCGCGTCTACTGCCCAACTCCCCTGGGACTATCTACTGCACCCGGGAATAACTTCTGGCCGCGTGGTGATGTGTTTCGTGGAAGTGGCAGGCGTGAGTACAAGACTCACTGCCTTCTTTAGCACATGTGCCTCACAGTGCACAGCCTCTCACTCGCAGGCGTGTCACTACGGCTGCCGCGATGGGGCAGGAGGTGCCCGACTACTCTCCAACTCCCTTGGGACTATCTACTGCACCCGGGAATCCGTTTTGGCCGCCTGGTGATGTGTTTCGTGGAAGTGGCAGGCGTGAGTACAAGGCTCAGCCCTTACACCTTGCACAGCTTCTCACTCTCACGCATGCCACTCCGTCGCCCGTGCTTTGCCGGAGTTGCGCGTCTATTGCCGAGGTTCCCCTGGGTCTAGTGCACCTGGGATTTCATTTTGGTGGCGTTGTCATGCGTTTCGTGGAAGTGGCAGGCGTGAGTGCAAGGCTCACCGCCTTCTTTAGCACATGTGCCTCGTAGTGCACAGCCTCTCACTCGCAGGCGTGCCACTACGGCTGCCGTGACATGGCAGGAGGTGCGCGTCTACTGCCCAACTCCCCTGGGACTATCTACTACACCCGGGAATAACTTCTGGCCGCGTGGTGATGTGTTTCGTGGAAGTGGCAGGCGTGAGTACAAGACACACCGCCTTCTTTAGCACATGTGCCTCACAGTGCACAGCCTCTCACTCGCAGGCGTGCCACTACGGCTGCCGCGATGGGGCAGGAGGTGCCCGACTACTCTCCAACTCCCTTGGGACTATCTACTGCACCCGGGAATCCGTTTTGGCCGCCTGGTGATGTGTTTCGTGGAAGTGGCAGGCGTGAGTACAAGGCTCAGCCCTTACACCTTGCACAGCTTCTCACTCTCACGCATGCCACTCCGTCGCCCGTGCTTTGTCGGAGTTGCGCGTCTATTGCCGAGGTTCCCCTGGGTCTAGTGCACCTGGGATTTCATTTTGGTGGCGTTGTCATGCGTTTCGTGGAAGTGGCAGGCGTGAGTGCAAGGCTCACCGCCTTCTTTAGCACATGTGCCTCGTAGTGCACAGCCTCTCACTCGCAGGCGTGCCACTACGGCTGCCGTGACATGGCAGGAGGTGCGCGTCTACTGCCCAACTCCCCTGGGACTATCTACTGCACCCGGGAATAACTTCTGGCCGCGTGGTGATGTGTTTCGTGGAAGTGGCAGGCGTGAGTACAAGACTCACCGCCTTCTTTAGCACATGTGCCTCACAGTGCACAGCCTCTCACTCGCAGGCGTGCCACTACGGCTGCCGCGATGGGGCAGGAGGTGCCCGACTACTCTCCAACTCCCTTGGGACTATCTACTGCACCCGGGAATCCGTTTTGGCCGCCTGGTGATGTGTTTCGTGGAAGTGGCAGGCGTGAGTACAAGGCTCAGCCCTTACACCTTGCACAGCTTCTCACTCTCACGCATGCCACTCCGTCGCCCGTGCTTTGCCGGAGTTGCGCGTCTATTGCCGAGGTTCCCCTGGGTCTAGTGCACCTGGGATTTCATTTTGGTGGCGTTGTCATGCGTTTCGTGGAAGTGGCAGGCGTGAGTGCAAGGCTCACCGCCTTCTTTAGCACATGTGCCTCGTAGTGCACAGCCTCTCACTCGCAGGCGTGCCACTACGGCTGCCGTGACATGGCAGGAGGTGCGCGTCTACTGCCCAACTCCCCTGGGACTATCTACTGCACCCGGGAATAACTTCTGGCCGCGTGGTGATGTGTTTCGTGGAAGTGGCAGGCGTGAGTACAAGACTCACCGCCTTCTTTAGCACATGTGCCTCACAGTGCACAGCCTCTCACTCGCAGGCGTGCCACTACGGCTGCCGCGATGGGGCAGGAGGTGCCCGACTACTCTCCAACTCCCTTGGGACTATCTACTGCACCCGGGAATCCGTTTTGGCCGCCTGGTGATGTGTTTCGTGGAAGTGGCAGGCGTGAGTACAAGGCTCAGCCCTTACACCTTGCACAGCTTCTCACTCTCACGCATGCCACTCCGTCGCCCGTGCTTTGCCGGAGTTGCGCGTCTATTGCCGAGGTTCCCCTGGGTCTAGTGCACCTGGGATTTCATTTTGGTGGCGTTGTCATGCGTTTCGTGGAAGTGGCAGGCGTGAGTGCAAGGCTCACCGCCTTCTTTATCACATGTGCCTCGTAGTGCACAGCCTCTCACTCGCAGGCGTGCCACTACGGCTGCCGTGACATGGCAGGAGGTGCGCGTCTACTGCCCAACTCCCCTGGGACTATCTACTGCACCCGGGAATAACTTCTGGCCGCGTGGTGATGTGTTTCGTGGAAGTGGCAGGCGTGAGTACAAGACTCACCGCCTTCTTTAGCACATGTGCCTCACAGTGCACAGCCTCTCACTCGCAGGCGTGCCACTACGGCTGCCGCGATGGGGCAGGAGGTGCCCGACTACTCTCCAACTCCCTTGGGACTATCTACTGCACCCGGGAATCCGTTTTGGCCGCCTGGTGATGTGTTTCGTGGAAGTGGCAGGCGTGAGTACAAGGCTCAGCCCTTACACCTTGCACAGCTTCTCACTCTCACGCATGCCACTCCGTCGCCCGTGCTTTGCCGGAGTTGCGCGTCTATTGCCGAGGTTCCCCTGGGTCTAGTGCACCTGGGATTTCATTTTAGTGGCGTTGTCATGCGTTTCGTGGAAGTGGCAGGCGTGAGTGCAAGGCTCACCGCCTTCTTTATCACATGTGCCTCGTAGTGCACAGCCTCTCACTCGCAGGCGTGCCACTACGGCTGCCGTGACATGGCAGGAGGTGCGCGTCTACTGCCCAACTCCCCTGGGACTATCTACTGCACCCGGGAATAACTTCTGGCCGCGTGGTGATGTGTTTCGTGGAAGTGGCAGGCGTGAGTACAAGACTCACCGCCTTCTTTAGCACATGTGCCTCACAGTGCACAGCCTCTCACTCGCAGGCGTGCCACTACGGCTGCCGCGATGGGGCAGGAGGTGCCCGACTACTCTCCAACTCCCTTGGGACTATCTACTGCACCCGGGAATCCGTTTTGGCCGCCTGGTGATGTGTTTCGTGGAAGTGGCAGGCGTGAGTACAAGGCTCAGCCCTTACACCTTGCACAGCTTCTCACTCTCACGCATGCCACTCCGTCGCCCGTGCTTTGCCGGAGTTGCGCGTCTATTGCCGAGGTTCCCCTGGGTCTAGTGCACCTGGGATTTCATTTTGGTGGCGTTGTCATGCGTTTCGTGGAAGTGGCAGGCGTGAGTGCAAGGCTCACCGCCTTCTTTAGCACATGTGCCTCGTAGTGCACAGCCTCTCACTCGCAGGCGTGCCACTACGGCTGCCGTGACATGGCAGGAGGTGCGCGTCTACTGCCCAACTCCCCTGGGACTATCTACTGCACCCGGGAATAACTTCTGGCCGCGTGGTGATGTGTTTCGTGGAAGTGGCAGGCGTGAGTACAAGACTCACCGCCTTCTTTAGCACATGTGCCTCACAGTGCACAGCCTCTCACTCGCAGGCGTGCCACTACGGCTGCCGCGATGGGGCAGGAGGTGCCCGACTACTCTCCAACTCCCTTGGGACTATCTACTGCACCCGGGAATCCGTTTTGGCCGCCTGGTGATGTGTTTCGTGGAAGTGGCAGGCGTGAGTACAAGGCTCAGCCCTTACACCTTGCACAGCTTCTCACTCTCACGCATGCCACTCCGTCGCCCGTGCTTTGCCGGAGTTGCGCGTCTATTGCCGAGGTTCCCCTGGGTCTAGTGCACCTGGGATTTCATTTTGGTGGCGTTGTCATGCGTTTCGTGGAAGTGGCAGGCGTGAGTGCAAGGCTCACCGCCTTCTTTAGCACATGTGCCTCGTAGTGCACAGCCTCTCACTCGCAGGCGTGCCACTACGGCTGCCGTGACATGGCAGGAGGTGCGCGTCTACTGCCCAACCCCCCTGGGACTATCTACTGCACCCGGGAATAACTTCTGGCCGCGTGGTGATGTGTTTCGTGGAAGTGGCAGGCGTGAGTACAAGACTCACCGCCTTCTTTAGCACATGTGCCTCACAGTGCACAGCCTCTCACTCGCAGGCGTGCCACTACGGCTGCCGCGATGGGGCAGGAGGTGCCCGACTACTCTCCAACTCCCTTGGGACTATCTACTGCACCCGGGAATCCGTTTTGGCCGCCTGGTGATGTGTTTCGTGGAAGTGGCAGGCGTGAGTACAACGCTCAGCCCTTACACCTTGCACAGCTTCTCACTCTCACGCATGCCACTCCGTCGCCCGTGCTTTGCCGGAGTTGCGCGTCTATTGCCGAGGTTCCCCTGGGTCTAGTGCACCTGGGATTTCATTTTGGTGGCGTTGTCATGCGTTTCGTGGAAGTGGCAGGCGTGAGTGCAAGGCTCACCGCCTTCTTTAGCACATGTGCCTCGTAGTGCACAGCCTCTCACTCGCAGGCGTGCCACTACGGCTGCCGTGACATGGCAGGAGGTGCGCGTCTACTGCCCAACTCCCCTGGGACTATCTACTGCACCCGGGAATAACTTCTGGCCGCGTGGTGATGTGTTTCGTGGAAGTGGCAGGCGTGAGTACAAGACTCACCGCCTTCTTTAGCACATGTGCCTCACAGTGCACAGCCTCTCACTCGCAGGCGTGCCACTACGGCTGCCGCGATGGGGCAGGAGGTGCCCGACTACTCTCCAACTCCCTTGGGACTATCTACTGCACCCGGGAATCCGTTTTGGCCGCCTGGTGATGTGTTTCGTGGAAGTGGCAGGCGTGAGTACAAGGCTCAGCCCTTACACCTTGCACAGCTTCTCACTCTCACGCATGCCACTCCGTCGCCCGTGCTTTGTCGGAGTTGCGCGTCTATTGCCGAGGTTCCCCTGGGTCTAGTGCACCTGGGATTTCATTTTGGTGGCGTTGTCATGCGTTTCGTGGAAGTGGCAGGCGTGAGTGCAAGGCTCACCGCCTTCTTTAGCACATGTGCCTCGTAGTGCACAGCCTCTCACTCGCAGGCGTGCCACTACGGCTGCCGTGACATGGCAGGAGGTGCGCGTCTACTGCCCAACTCCCCTGGGACTATCTACTGCACCCGGGAATAACTTCTGGCCGCGTGGTGATGTGTTTCGTGGAAGTGGCAGGCGTGAGTACAAGACTCACCGCCTTCTTTAGCACATGTGCCTCACAGTGCACAGCCTCTCACTCGCAGGCGTGCCACTACGGCTGCCGCGATGGGGCAGGAGGTGCCCGACTACTCTCCAACTCCCTTGGGACTATCTACTGCACCCGGGAATCCGTTTTGGCCGCCTGGTGATGTGTTTCGTGGAAGTGGCAGGCGTGAGTACAAGGCTCAGCCCTTACACCTTGCACAGCTTCTCACTCTCACGCATGCCACTCCGTCGCCCGTGCTTTGCCGGAGTTGCGCGTCTATTGCCGAGGTTCCCCTGGGTCTAGTGCACCTGGGATTTCATTTTGGTGGCGTTGTCATGCGTTTCGTGGAAGTGGCAGGCGTGAGTGCAAGGCTCACCGCCTTCTTTAGCACATGTGCCTCGTAGTGCACAGCCTCTCACTCGCAGGCGTGCCACTACGGCTGCCGTGACATGGCAGGAGGTGCGCGTCTACTGCCCAACTCCCCTGGGACTATCTACTGCACCCGGGAATAACTTCTGGCCGCGTGGTGATGTGTTTCGTGGAAGTGGCAGGCGTGAGTACAAGACTCACCGCCTTCTTTAGCACATGTGCCTCACAGTGCACAGCCTCTCACTCGCAGGCGTGCCACTACGGCTGCCGCGATGGGGCAGGAGGTGCCCGACTACTCTCCGACTCCCTTGGGACTATCTACTGCACCCGGGAATCCGTTTTGGCCGCCTGGTGATGTGTTTCGTGGAAGTGGCAGGCGTGAGTACAAGGCTCAGCCCTTACACCTTGCACAGCTTCTCACTCTCACGCATGCCACTCCGTCGCCCGTGCTTTGCCGGAGTTGCGCGTCTATTGCCGAGGTTCCCCTGGGTCTAGTGCACCTGGGATTTCATTTTGGTGGCGTTGTCATGCGTTTCGTGGAAGTGGCAGGCGTGAGTGCAAGGCTCACCGCCTTCTTTAGCACATGTGCCTCGTAGTGCACAGCCTCTCACTCGCAGGCGTGCCACTACGGCTGCCGTGACATGGCAGGAGGTGCGCGTCTACTGCCCAACTCCCCTGGGACTATCTACTGCACCCGGGAATAACTTCTGGCCGCGTGGTGATGTGTTTCGTGGAAGTGGCAGGCGTGAGTACAAGACTCACCGCCTTCTTTAGCACATGTGCCTCACAGTGCACAGCCTCTCACTCGCAGGCGTGCCACTACGGCTGCCGCGATGGGGCAGGAGGTGCCCGACTACTCTCCAACTCCCTTGGGACTATCTACTGCACCCGGGAATCCGTTTTGGCCGCCTGGTGATGTGTTTCGTGGAAGTGGCAGGCGTGAGTACAAGGCTCAGCCCTTACACCTTGCACAGCTTCTCACTCTCACGCATGCCACTCCGTCGCCCGTGCTTTGCCGGAGTTGCGCGTCTATTGCCGAGGTTCCCCTGGGTCTAGTGCACCTGGGATTTCATTTTGGTGGCGTTGTCATGCGTTTCGTGGAAGTGGCAGGCGTGAGTGCAAGGCTCACCGCCTTCTTTAGCACATGTGCCTCGTAGTGCACAGCCTCTCACTCGCAGGCGTGCCACTACGGCTGCCGTGACATGGCAGGAGGTGCGCGTCTACTGCCCAACTCCCCTGGGACTATCTACTGCACCCGGGAATAACTTCTGGCCGCGTGGTGATGTGTTTCGTGGAAGTGGCAGGCGTGAGTACAAGACTCACCGCCTTCTTTAGCACATGTGCCTCACAGTGCACAGCCTCTCACTCGCAGGCGTGCCACTACGGCTGCCGCGATGGGGCAGGAGGTGCCCGACTACTCTCCAACTCCCTTGGGACTATCTACTGCACCCGGGAATCCGTTTTGGCCGCCTGGTGATGTGTTTCGTGGAAGTGGCAGGCGTGAGTACAAGGCTCAGCCCTTACACCTTGCACAGCTTCTCACTCTCACGCATGCCACTCCGTCGCCCGTGCTTTGCCGGAGTTGCGCGTCTATTGCCGAGGTTCCCCTGGGTCTAGTGCACCTGGGATTTCATTTTGGTGGCGTTGTCATGCGTTTCGTGGAAGTGGCAGGCGTGAGTGCAAGGCTCACCGCCTTCTTTAGCACATGTGCCTCGTAGTGCACAGCCTCTCACTCGCAGGCGTGCCACTACGGCTGCCGTGACATGGCAGGAGGTGCGCGTCTACTGCCCAACTCCCCTGGGACTATCTACTGCACCCGGGAATAACTTCTGGCCGCGTGGTGATGTGTTTCGTGGAAGTGGCAGGCGTGAGTACAAGACTCACCGCCTTCTTTAGCACATGTGCCTCACAGTGCACAGCCTCTCACTCGCAGGCGTGCCACTACGGCTGCCGCGATGGGGCAGGAGGTGCCCGACTACTCTCCAACTCCCTTGGGACTATCTACTGCACCCGGGAATCCGTTTTGGCCGCCTGGTGATGTGTTTCGTGGAAGTGGCAGGCGTGAGTACAAGGCTCAGCCCTTACACCTTGCACAGCTTCTCACTCTCACGCATGCCACTCCGTCGCCCGTGCTTTGCCGGAGTTGCGCGTCTATTGCCGAGGTTCCCCTGGGTCTAGTGCACCTGGGATTTCATTTTGGTGGCGTTGTCATGCGTTTCGTGGAAGTGGCAGGCGTGAGTGCAAGGCTCACCGCCTTCTTTAGCACATGTGCCTCGTAGTGCAAAGCCTCTCACTCGCAGGCGTGCCACTACGGCTGCCGTGACATGGCAGGAGGTGCGCGTCTACTGCCCAACTCCCCTGGGACTATCTACTGCACCCGGGAATAACTTCTGGCCGCGTGGTGATGTGTTTCGTGGAAGTGGCAGGCGTGAGTACAAGACTCACCGCCTTCTTTAGCACATGTGCCTCACAGTGCACAGCCTCTCACTCGCAGGCGTGCCACTACGGCTGCCGCGATGGGGCAGGAGGTGCCCGACTACTCTCCGACTCCCTTGGGACTATCTACTGCACCCGGGAATCCGTTTTGGCCGCCTGGTGATGTGTTTGGTGGAAGTGGCAGGCGTGAGTACAAGGCTCAGCCCTTACACCTTGCACAGCTTCTCACTCTCACGCATGCCACTCCGTCGCCCGTGCTTTGCCGGAGTTGCGCGTCTATTGCCGAGGTTCCCCTGGGTCTAGTGCACCTGGGATTTCATTTTGGTGGCGTTGTCATGCGTTTCGTGGAAGTGGCAGGCGTGAGTGCAAGGCTCACCGCCTTCTTTAGCACATGTGCCTCGTAGTGCACAGCCTCTCACTCGCAGGCGTGCCACTACGGCTGCCGTGACATGGCAGGAGGTGCGCGTCTACTGCCCAACTCCCCTGGGACTATCTACTGCACCCGGGAATAACTTCTGGCCGCGTGGTGATGTGTTTCGTGGAAGTGGCAGGCGTGAGTACAAGACTCACCGCCTTCTTTAGCACATGTGCCTCACAGTGCACAGCCTCTCACTCGCAGGCGTGCCACTACGGCTGCCGCGATGGGGCAGGAGGTGCCCGACTACTCTCCAACTCCCTTGGGACTATCTACTGCACCCGGGAATCCGTTTTGGCCGCCTGGTGATGTGTTTCGTGGAAGTGGCAGGCGTGAGTACAAGGCTCAGCCCTTACACCTTGCACAGCTTCTCACTCTCACGCATGCCACTCCGTCGCCCGTGCTTTGCCGGAGTTGCGCGTCTATTGCCGAGGTTCCCCTGGGTCTAGTGCACCTGGGATTTCATTTTGGTGGCGTTGTCATGCGTTTCGTGGAAGTGGCAGGCGTGAGTGCAAGGCTCACCGCCTTCTTTAGCACATGTGCCTCGTAGTGCACAGCCTCTCACTCGCAGGCGTGCCACTACGGCTGCCGTGACATGGCAGGAGGTGCGCGTCTACTGCCCAACTCCCCTGGGACTATCTACTGCACCCGGGAATAACTTCTGGCCGCGTGGTGATGTGTTTCGTGGAAGTGGCAGGCGTGAGTACAAGACTCACCGCCTTCTTTAGCACATGTGCCTCACAGTGCACAGCCTCTCACTCGCAGGCGTGCCACTACGGCTGCCGCGATGGGGCAGGAGGTGCCCGACTACTCTCCATCTCACTTGGGACTATCTACTGCACCCGGGAATCCGTTTTGGCCGCCTGGTGATGTGTTTCGTGGAAGTGGCAGGCGTGAGTACAAGGCTCAGCCCTTACACCTTGCACAGCTTCTCACTCTCACGCATGCCACTCCGTCGCCCGTGCTTTGCCGGAGTTGCGCGTCTATTGCCGAGGTTCCCCTGGGTCTAGTGCACCTGGGATTTCATTTTGGTGGCGTTGTCATGCGTTTCGTGGAAGTGGCAGGCGTGAGTGCAAGGCTCACCGCCTTCTTTAGCACATGTGCCTCGTAGTGCACAGCCTCTCACTCGCAGGCGTGCCACTACGGCTGCCGTGACATGGCAGGAGGTGCGCGTCTACTGCCCAACTCCCCTGGGACTATCTACTGCACCCGGGAATAACTTCTGGCCGCGTGGTGATGTGTTTCGTGGAAGTGGCAGGCGTGAGTACAAGACTCACCGCCTTCTTTAGCACATGTGCCTCACAGTGCACAGCCTCTCACTCGCAGGCGTGCCACTACGGCTGCCGCGATGGGGCAGGAGGTGCCCGACTACTCTCCAACTCCCTTGGGACTATCTACTGCACCCGGGAATCCGTTTTGGCCGCCTGGTGATGTGTTTCGTGGAAGTGGCAGGCGTGAGTACAAGGCTCAGCCCTTACACCTTGCACAGCTTCTCACTCTCACGCATGCCACTCCGTCGCCCGTGCTTTGCCGGAGTTGCGCGTCTATTGCCGAGGTTCCCCTGGGTCTAGTGCACCTGGGATTTCATTTTGGTGGCGTTGTCATGCGTTTCGTGGAAGTGGCAGGCGTGAGTGCAAGGCTCACCGCCTTCTTTAGCACATGTGCCTCGTAGTGCACAGCCTCTCACTCGCAGGCGTGCCACTACGGCTGCCGTGACATGGCAGGAGGTGCGCGTCTACTGCCCAACTCCCCTGGGACTATCTACTGCACCCGGGAATAACTTCTGGCCGCGTGGTGATGTGTTTCGTGGAAGTGGCAGGCGTGAGTACAAGACTCACCGCCTTCTTTAGCACATGTGCCTCACAGTGCACAGCCTCTCACTCGCAGGCGTGCCACTACGGCTGCCGCGATGGGGCAGGAGGTGCCCGACTACTCTCCGACTCCCTTGGGACTATCTACTGCACCCGGGAATCCGTTTTGGCCGCCTGGTGATGTGTTTCGTGGAAGTGGCAGGCGTGAGTACAAGGCTCAGCCCTTACACCTTGCACAGCTTCTCACTCTCACGCATGCCACTCCGTCGCCCGTGCTTTGCCGGAGTTGCGCGTCTATTGCCGAGGTTCCCCTGGGTCTAGTGCACCTGGGATTTCATTTTGGTGGCGTTGTCATGCGTTTCGTGGAAGTGGCAGGCGTGAGTGCAAGGCTCACCGCCTTCTTTAGCACATGTGCCTCGTAGTGCACAGCCTCTCACTCGCAGGCGTGCCACTACGGCTGCCGTGACATGGCAGGAGGTGCGCGTCTACTGCCCAACTCCCCTGGGACTATCTACTGCACCCGGGAATAACTTCTGGCCGCGTGGTGATGTGTTTCGTGGAAGTGGCAGGCGTGAGTACAAGACTCACCGCCTTCTTTAGCACATGTGCCTCACAGTGCACAGCCTCTCACTCGCAGGCGTGCCACTACGGCTGCCGCGATGGGGCAGGAGGTGCCCGACTACTCTCCAACTCCCTTGGGACTATCTACTGCACCCGGGAATCCGTTTTGGCCGCCTGGTGATGTGTTTCGTGGAAGTGGCAGGCGTGAGTACAAGGCTCAGCCCTTACACCTTGCACAGCTTCTCACGCTCACGCATGCCACTCCGTCGCCCGTGCTTTGCCGGAGTTGCGCGTCTATTGCCGAGGTTCCCCTGGGTCTAGTGCACCTGGGATTTCATTTTGGTGGCGTTGTCATGCGTTTCGTGGAAGTGGCAGGCGTGAGTGCAAGGCTCACCGCCTTCTTTAGCACATGTGCCTCGTAGTGCACAGCCTCTCACTCGCAGGCGTGCCACTACGGCTGCCGTGACATGGCAGGAGGTGCGCGTCTACTGCCCAACTCCCCTGGGACTATCTACTGCACCCGGGAATAACTTCTGGCCGCGTGGTGATGTGTTTCGTGGAAGTGGCAGGCGTGAGTACAAGACTCACCGCCTTCTTTAGCACATGTGCCTCACAGTGCACAGCCTCTCACTCGCAGGCGTGCCACTACGGCTGCCGCGATGGGGCAGGAGGTGCCCGACTACTCTCCGACTCCCTTGGGACTATCTACTGCACCCGGGAATCCGTTTTGGCCGCCTGGTGATGTGTTTCGTGGAAGTGGCAGGCGTGAGTACAAGGCTCAGCCCTTACACCTTGCACAGCTTCTCACTCTCACGCATGCCACTCCGTCGCCCGTGCTTTGCCGGAGTTGCGCGTCTATTGCCGAGGTTCCCCTGGGTCTAGTGCACCTGGGATTTCATTTTGGTGGCGTTGTCATGCGTTTCGTGGAAGTGGCAGGCGTGAGTGCAAGGCTCACCGCCTTCTTTAGCACATGTGCCTCGTAGTGCACAGCCTCTCACTCGCAGGCGTGCCACTACGGCTGCCGTGACATGGCAGGAGGTGCGCGTCTACTGCCCAACTCCCCTGGGACTATCTACTGCACCCGGGAATAACTTCTGGCCGCGTGGTGATGTGTTTCGTGGAAGTGGCAGGCGTGAGTACAAGACTCACCGCCTTTTTTAGCACATGTGCCTCACAGTGCACAGCCTCTCACTCGCAGGCGTGCCACTACGGCTGCCGCGATGGGGCAGGAGGTGCCCGACTACTCTCCGACTCCCTTGGGACTATCTACTGCACCCGGGAATCCGTTTTGGCCGCCTGGTGATGTGTTTCGTGGAAGTGGCAGGCGTGAGTACAAGGCTCAGCCCTTACACCTTGCACAGCTTCTCACTCTCACGCATGCCACTCCGTCGCCCGTGCTTTGCCGGAGTTGCGCGTCTATTGCCGAGGTTCCCCTGGGTCTAGTGCACCTGGGATTTCATTTTAGTGGCGTTGTCATGCGTTTCGTGGAAGTGGCAGGCGTGAGTGCAAGGCTCACCGCCTTCTTTAGCACATGTGCCTCGTAGTGCACAGCCTCTCACTCGCAGGCGTGCCACTACGGCTGCCGTGACATGGCAGGAGGTGCGCGTCTACTGCCCAACTCCCCTGGGACTATCTACTGCACCCGGGAATAACTTCTGGCCGCGTGGTGATGTGTTTCGTGGAAGTGGCAGGCGTGAGTACAAGACTCACCGCCTTCTTTAGCACATGTGCCTCACAGTGCACAGCCTCTCACTCGCAGGCGTGCCACTACGGCTGCCGCGATGGGGCAGGAGGTGCCCGACTACTCTCCGACTCCCTTGGGACTATCTACTGCACCCGGGAATCCGTTTTGGCCGCCTGGTGATGTGTTTCGTGGAAGTGGCAGGCGTGAGTACAAGGCTCAGCCCTTACACCTTGCACAGCTTCTCACTCTCACGCATGCCACTCCGTCGCCCGTGCTTTGCCGGAGTTGCGCGTCTATTGCCGAGGTTCCCCTGGGTCTAGTGCACCTGGGATTTCATTTTGGTGGCGTTGTCATGCGTTTCGTGGAAGTGGCAGGCGTGAGTGCAAGGCTCACCGCCTTCTTTAGCACATGTGCCTCGTAGTGCACAGCCTCTCACTCGCAGGCGTGCCACTACGGCTGCCGTGACATGGCAGGAGGTGCGCGTCTACTGCCCAACTCCCCTGGGACTATCTACTGCACCCGGGAATAACTTCTGGCCGCGTGGTGATGTGTTTCGTGGAAGTGGCAGGCGTGAGTACAAGACTCACCGCCTTCTTTAGCACATGTGCCTCACAGTGCACAGCCTCTCACTCGCAGGCGTGCCACTACGGCTGCCGCGATGGGGCAGGAGGTGCCCGACTACTCTCCGACTCCCTTGGGACTATCTACTGCACCCGGGAATCCGTTTTGGCCGCCTGGTGATGTGTTTCGTGGAAGTGGCAGGCGTGAGTACAAGGCTCAGCCCTTACACCTTGCACAGCTTCTCACTCTCACGCATGCCACTCCGTCGCCCGTGCTTTGCCGGAGTTGCGCGTCTATTGCCGAGGTTCCCCTGGGTCTAGTGCACCTGGGATTTCATTTTGGTGGCGTTGTCATGCGTTTCGTGGAAGTGGCAGGCGTGAGTGCAAGGCTCACCGCCTTCTTTAGCACATGTGCCTCGTAGTGCACAGCCTCTCACTCGCAGGCGTGCCACTACGGCTGCCGTGACATGGCAGGAGGTGCGCGTCTACTGCCCAACTCCCCTGGGACTATCTACTGCACCCGGGAATAACTTCTGGCCGCGTGGTGATGTGTTTCGTGGAAGTGGCAGGCGTGAGTACAAGACTCACCGCCTTCTTTAGCACATGTGCCTCACAGTGCACAGCCTCTCACTCGCAGGCGTGCCACTACGGCTGCCGCGATGGGGCAGGAGGTGCCCGACTACTCTCCGACTCCCTTGGGACTATCTACTGCACCCGGGAATCCGTTTTGGCCGCCTGGTGATGTGTTTCGTGGAAGTGGCAGGCGTGAGTACAAGGCTCAGCCCTTACACCTTGCACAGCTTCTCACTCTCACGCATGCCACTCCGTCGCCCGTGCTTTGCCGGAGTTGCGCGTCTATTGCCGAGGTTCCCCTGGGTCTAATGCACCTGGGATTTCATTTTGGTGGCGTTGTCATGCGTTTCGTGGAAGTGGCAGGCGTGAGTGCAAGGCTCACCGCCTTCTTTAGCACATGTGCCTCGTAGTGCAAAGCCTCTCACTCGCAGGCGTGCCACTACGGCTGCCGTGACATGGCAGGAGGTGCGCGTCTACTGCCCAACTCCCCTGGGACTATCTACTGCACCCGGGAATAACTTCTGGCCGCGTGGTGATGTGTTTCGTGGAAGTGGCAGGCGTGAGTACAAGACTCACCGCCTTCTTTAGCACATGTGCCTCACAGTGCACAGCCTCTCACTCGCAGGCGTGCCACTACGGCTGCCGCGATGGGGCAGGAGGTGCCCGACTACTCTCCGACTCCCTTGGGACTATCTACTGCACCCGGGAATCCGTTTTGGCCGCCTGGTGATGTGTTTCGTGGAAGTGGCAGGCGTGAGTACAAGGCTCAGCCCTTACACCTTGCACAGCTTCTCACTCTCACGCATGCCACTCCGTCGCCCGTGCTTTGCCGGAGTTGCGCGTCTATTGCCGAGGTTCCCCTGGGTCTAGTGCACCTGGGATTTCATTTTGGTGGCGTTGTCATGCGTTTCGTGGAAGTGGCAGGCGTGAGTGCAAGGCTCACCGCCTTCTTTAGCACATGTGCCTCGTAGTGCACAGCCTCTCACTCGCAGGCGTGCCACTACGGCTGCCGTGACATGGCAGGAGGTGCGCGTCTACTGCCCAACTCCCCTGGGACTATCTACTGCACCCGGGAATAACTTCTGGCCGCGTGGTGATGTGTTTCGTGGAAGTGGCAGGCGTGAGTACAAGACTCACCGCCTTCTTTAGCACATGTGCCTCACAGTGCACAGCCTCTCACTCGCAGGCGTGCCACTACGGCTGCCGCGATGGGGCAGGAGGTGCCCGACTACTCTCCGACTCCCTTGGGACTATCTACTGCACCCGGGAATCCGTTTTGGCCGCCTGGTGATGTGTTTCGTGGAAGTGGCAGGCGTGAGTACAAGGCTCAGCCCTTACACCTTGCACAGCTTCTCACTCTCACGCATGCCACTCCGTCGCCCGTGCTTTGCCGGAGTTGCGCGTCTATTGCCGAGGTTCCCCTGGGTCTAGTGCACCTGGGATTTCATTTTGGTGGCGTTGTCATGCGTTTCGTGGAAGTGGCAGGCGTGAGTGCAAGGCTCACCGCCTTCTTTAGCACATGTGCCTCGTAGTGCACAGCCTCTCACTCGCAGGCGTGCCACTACGGCTGCCGTGACATGGCAGGAGGTGCGCGTCTACTGCCCAACTCCCCTGGGACTATCTACTGCACCCGGGAATAACTTCTGGCCGCGTGGTGATGTGTTTCGTGGAAGTGGCAGGCGTGAGTACAAGACTCACCGCCTTCTTTAGCACATGTGCCTCACAGTGCACAGCCTCTCACTCGCAGGCGTGCCACTACGGCTGCCGCGATGGGGCAGGAGGTGCCCGACTACTCTCCGACTCCCTTGGGACTATCTACTGCACCCGGGAATCCGTTTTGGCCGCCTGGTGATGTGTTTCGTGGAAGTGGCAGGCGTGAGTACAAGGCTCAGCCCTTACACCTTGCACAGCTTCTCACTCTCACGCATGCCACTCCGTCGCCCGTGCTTTGCCGGAGTTGCGCGTCTATTGCCGAGGTTCCCCTGGGTCTAGTGCACCTGGGATTTCATTTTGGTGGCGTTGTCATGCGTTTCGTGGAAGTGGCAGGCGTGAGTGCAAGGCTCACCGCCTTCTTTAGCACATGTGCCTCGTAGTGCACAGCCTCTCACTCGCAGGCGTGCCACTACGGCTGCCGTGACATGGCAGGAGGTGCGCGTCTACTGCCCAACTCCCCTGGGACTATCTACTGCACCCGGGAATAACTTCTGGCCGCGTGGTGATGTGTTTCGTGGAAGTGGCAGGCGTGAGTACAAGACTCACCGCCTTCTTTAGCACATGTGCCTCACAGTGCACAGCCTCTCACTCGCAGGCGTGCCACTACGGCTGCCGCGATGGGGCAGGAGGTGCCCGACTACTCTCCGACTCCCTTGGGACTATCTACTGCACCCGGGAATCCGTTTTGGCCGCCTGGTGATGTGTTTCGTGGAAGTGGCAGGCGTGAGTACAAGGCTCAGCCCTTACACCTTGCACAGCTTCTCACTCTCACGCATGCCACTCCGTCGCCCGTGCTTTGCCGGAGTTGCGCGTCTATTGCCGAGGTTCCCCTGGGTCTAGTGCACTTGGGATTTCATTTTGGTGGCGTTGTCATGCGTTTCGTGGAAGTGGCAGGCGTGAGTGCAAGGCTCACCGCCTTCTATAGCACATGTGCCTCGTAGTGCACAGCCTCTCACTCGCAGGCGTGCCACTACGGCTGCCGTGACATGGCAGGAGGTGCGCGTCTACTGCCCAACTCCCCTGGGACTATCTACTGCACCCGGGAATAACTTCTGGCCGCGTGGTGATGTGTTTCGTGGAAGTGGCAGGCGTGAGTACAAGACTCACCGCCTTCTTTAGCACATGTGCCTCACAGTGCACAGCCTCTCACTCGCAGGCGTGCCACTACGGCTGCCGCGATGGGGCAGGAGGTGCCCGACTACTCTCCGACTCCCTTGGGACTATCTACTGCACCCGGGAATCCGTTTTGGCCGCCTGGTGATGTGTTTCGTGGAAGTGGCAGGCGTGAGTACAAGGCTCAGCCCTTACACCTTGCACAGCTTCTCACTCTCACGCATGCCACTCCGTCGCCCGTGCTTTGCCGGAGTTGCGCGTCTATTGCCGAGGTTCCCCTGGGTCTAGTGCTCCTGGGATTTCATTTTGGTGGCGTTGTCATGCGTTTCGTGGAAGTGGCAGGCGTAAGTGCAAGGCTCACCGCCTTCTTTAGCACATGTGCCTCGTAGTGCACAGCCTCTCACTCGCAGGCGTGCCACTACGGCTGCCGTGACATGGCAGGAGGTGCGCGTCTACTGCCCAACTCCCCTGGGACTATCTACTGCACCCGGGAATAACTTCTGGCCGCGTGGTGATGTGTTTCGTGGAAGTGGCAGGCGTGAGTACAAGACTCACCGCCTTCTTTAGCACATGTGCCTCACAGTGCACAGCCTCTCACTCGCAGGCGTGCCACTACGGCTGCCGCGATGGGGCAGGAGGTGCCCGACTACTCTCCGACTCCCTTGGGACTATCTACTGCACCCGGGAATCCGTTTTGGCCGCCTGGTGATGTGTTTCGTGGAAGTGGCAGGCGTGAGTACAAGGCTCAGCCCTTACACCTTGCACAGCTTCTCACTCTCACGCATGCCACTCCGTCGCCCGTGCTTTGCCGGAGTTGCGCGTCTATTGCCGAGGTTCCCCTGGGTCTAGTGCACCTGGGATTTCATTTTGGTGGCGTTGTCATGCGTTTCGTGGAAGTGGCAGGCGTGAGTGCAAGGCTCACCGCCTTCTTTAGCACATGTGCCTCGTAGTGCACAGCCTCTCACTCGCAGGCGTGCCACTACGGCTGCCGTGACATGGCAGGAGGTGCGCGTCTACTGCCCAACTCCCCTGGGACTATCTACTGCACCCGGGAATAACTTCTGGCCGCGTGGTGATGTGTTTCGTGGAAGTGGCAGGCGTGAGTACAAGACTCACCGCCTTCTTTAGCACATGTGCCTCACAGTGCACAGCCTCTCACTCGCAGGCGTGCCACTACGGCTGCCGCGATGGGGCAGGAGGTGCCCGACTACTCTCCGACTCCCTTGGGACTATCTACTGCACCCGGGAATCCGTTTTGGCCGCCTGGTGATGTGTTTCGTGGAAGTGGCAGGCGTGAGTACAAGGCTCAGCCCTTACACCTTGCACAGCTTCTCACTCTCACGCATGCCACTCCGTCGCCCGTGCTTTGCCGGAGTTGCGCGTCTATTGCCGAGGTTCCCCTGGGTCTAGTGCACCTGGGATTTCATTTTGGTGGCGTTGTCATGCGTTTCGTGGAAGTGGCAGGCGTGAGTGCAAGGCTCACCGCCTTCTTTAGCACATGTGCCTCGTAGTGCACAGCCTCTCACTCGCAGGCGTGCCACTACGGCTGCCGTGACATGGCAGGAGGTGCGCGTCTACTGCCCAACTCCCCTGGGACTATCTACTGCACCCGGGAATAACTTCTGGCCGCGTGGTGATGTGTTTCGTGGAAGTGGCAGGCGTGAGTACAAGACTCACCGCCTTCTTTAGCACATGTGCCTCACAGTGCACAGCCTCTCACTCGCAGGCGTGCCACTACGGCTGCCGCGATGGGGTAGGAGGTGCCCGACTACTCTCCGACTCCCTTGGGACTATCTACTGCACCCGGGAATCCGTTTTGGCCGCCTGGTGATGTGTTTCGTGGAAGTGGCAGGCGTGAGTACAAGGCTCAGCCCTTACACCTTGCACAGCTTCTCACTCTCACGCATGCCACTCCGTCGCCCGTGCTTTGCCGGAGTTGCGCGTCTATTGCCGAGGTTCCCCTGGGTCTAGTGCACCTGGGATTTCATTTTGGTGGCGTTGTCATGCGTTTCGTGGAAGTGGCAGGCGTGAGTGCAAGGCTCACCGCCTTCTTTAGCACATGTGCCTCGTAGTGCACAGCCTCTCACTCGCAGGCGTGCCACTACGGCTGCCGTGACATGGCAGGAGGTGCGCGTCTACTGCCCAACTCCCCTGGGACTATCTACTGCACCCGGGAATAACTTCTGGCCGCGTGGTGATGTGTTTCGTGGAAGTGGGAGGCGTGAGTACAAGACTCACCGCCTTCTTTAGCACATGTGCCTCACAGTGCACAGCCTCTCACTCGCAGGCGTGCCACTACGGCTGCCGCGATGGGGCAGGAGGTGCCCGACTACTCTCCGACTCCCTTGGGACTATCTACTGCACCCGGGAATCCGTTTTGGCCGCCTGGTGATGTGTTTCGTGGAAGTGGCAGGCGTGAGTACAAGGCTCAGCCCTTACACCTTGCACAGCTTCTCACTCTCACGCATGCCACTCCGTCGCCCGTGCTTTGCCGGAGTTGCGCGTCTATTGCCGAGGTTCCCCTGGGTCTAGTGCACCTGGGATTTCATTTTGGTGGCGTTGTCATGCGTTTCGTGGAAGTGGCAGGCGTGAGTGCAAGGCTCACCGCCTTCTTTAGCACATGTGCCTCGTAGTGCACAGCCTCTCACTCGCAGGCGTGCCACTACGGCTGCCGTGACATGGCAGGAGGTGCGCGTCTACTGCCCAACTCCCCTGGAACTATCTACTGCACCCGGGAATAACTTCTGGCCGCGTGGTGATGTGTTTCGTGGAAGTGGCAGGCGTGAGTACAAGACTCACCGCCTTCTTTAGCACATGTGCCTCACAGTGCACAGCCTCTCACTCGCAGGCGTGCCACTACGGCTGCCGCGATGGGGCAGGAGGTGCCCGACTACTCTCCAACTCCCTTGGGACTATCTACTGCACCCGGGAATCCGTTTTGGCCGCCTGGTGATGTGTTTCGTGGAAGTGGCAGGCGTGAGTACAAGGCTCAGCCCTTACACCTTGCACAGCTTCTCACTCTCACGCATGCCACTCCGTCGCCCGTGCTTTGCCGGAGTTGCGCGTCTATTGCCGAGGTTCCCCTGGGTCTAGTGCACCTGGGATTTCATTTTGGTGGCGTTGTCATGCGTTTCGTGGAAGTGGCAGGCGTGAGTGCAAGGCTCACCGCCTTCTTTAGCACATGTGCCTCGTAGTGCACAGCCTTTCACTCGCAGGCGTGCCACTACGGCTGCCGTGACATGGCAGGAGGTGCGCGTCTACTGCCCAACTCCCCTGGGACTATCTACTGCACCCGGGAATAACTTCTGGCCGCGTGGTGATGTGTTTCGTGGAAGTGGCAGGCGTGAGTACAAGACTCACCGCCTTCTTTAGCACATGTGCCTCACAGTGCACAGCCTCTCACTCGCAGGCGTGCCACTACGGCTGCCGCGATGGGGCAGGAGGTGCCCGACTACTCTCCGACTCCCTTGGGACTATCTACTGCACCCGGGAATCCGTTTTGGCCGCCTGGTGATGTGTTTCGTGGAAGTGGCAGGCGTGAGTACAAGGCTCAGCCCTTACACCTTGCACAGCTTCTCACTCTCACGCATGCCACTCCGTCGCCCGTGCTTTGCCGGAGTTGCGCGTCTATTGCCGAGGTTCCCCTGGGTCTAGTGCACCTGGGATTTCATTTTGGTGGCGTTGTCATGCGTTTCGTGGAAGTGGCAGGCGTGAGTGCAAGGCTCACCGCCTTCTTTAGCACATGTGCCTCGTAGTGCACAGCCTCTCACTCGCAGGCGTGCCACTACGGCTGCCGTGACATGGCAGGAGGTGCGCGTCTACTGCCCAACTCCCCTGGGACTATCTACTGCACCCGGGAATAACTTCTGGCCGCGTGGTGATGTGTTTCGTGGAAGTGGCAGGCGTGAGTACAAGACTCACCGCCTTCTTTAGCACATGTGCCTCACAGTGCACAGCCTCTCACTCGCAGGCGTGCCACTACGGCTGCCGCGATGGGGCAGGAGGTGCCCGACTACTCTCCGACTCCCTTGGGACTATCTACTGCACCCGGGAATCCGTTTTGGCCGCCTGGTGATGTGTTTCGTGGAAGTGGCAGGCGTGAGTACAAGGCTCAGCCCTTACACCTTGCACAGCTTCTCACTCTCACGCATGCCACTCCGTCGCCCGTGCTTTGCCGGAGTTGCGCGTCTATTGCCGAGGTTCCCCTGGGTCTAGTGCACCTGGGATTTCATTTTGGTGGCGTTGTCATGCGTTTCGTGGAAGTGGCAGGCGTGAGTGCAAGGCTCACCGCCTTCTTTAGCACATGTGCCTCGTAGTGCACAGCCTCTCACTCGCAGGCGTGCCACTACGGCTGCCGTGACATGGCAGGAGGTGCGCGTCTACTGCCCAACTCCCCTGGGACTATCTACTGCACCCGGGAATAACTTCTGGCCGCGTGGTGATGTGTTTCGTGGAAGTGGCAGGCGTGAGTACAAGACTCACCGCCTTCTTTAGCACATGTGCCTCACAGTGCACAGCCTCTCACTCGCAGGCGTGCCACTACGGCTGCCGCGATGGGGCAGGAGGTGCCCGACTACTCTCCGACTCCCTTGGGACTATCTACTGCACCCGGGAATCCGTTTTGGCCGCCTGGTGATGTGTTTCGTGGAAGTGGCAGGCGTGAGTACAAGGCTCAGCCCTTACACCTTGCACAGCTTCTCACTCTCACGCATGCCACTCCGTCGCCCGTGCTTTGCCGGAGTTGCGCGTCTATTGCCGAGGTTCCCCTGGGTCTAGTGCACCTGGGATTTCATTTTGGTGGCGTTGTCATGCGTTTCGTGGAAGTGGCAGGCGTGAGTGCAAGGCTCACCGCCTTCTTTAGCACATGTGCCTCGTAGTGCACAGCCTCTCACTCGCAGGCGTGCCACTACGGCTGCCGTGACATGGCAGGAGGTGCGCGTCTACTGCCCAACTCCCCTGGGACTATCTACTGCACCCGGGAATAACTTCTGGCCGCGTGGTGATGTGTTTCGTGGAAGTGGCAGGCGTGAGTACAAGACTCACCGCCTTCTTTAGCACATGTGCCTCACAGTGCACAGCCTCTCACTCGCAGGCGTGCCACTACGGCTGCCGCGATGGGGCAGGAGGTGCCCGACTACTCTCCGACTCCCTTGGGACTATCTACTGCACCCGGGAATCCGTTTTGGCCGCCTGGTGATGTGTTTCGTGGAAGTGGCAGGCGTGAGTACAAGGCTCAGCCCTTACACCTTGCACAGCTTCTCACTCTCACGCATGCCACTCCGTCGCCCGTGCTTTGCCGGAGTTGCGCGTCTATTGCCGAGGTTCCCCTGGGTCTAGTGCACCTGGGATTTCATTTTGGTGGCGTTGTCATGCGTTTCGTGGAAGTGGCAGGCGTGAGTGCAAGGCTCACCGCCTTCTTTAGCACATGTGCCTCGTAGTGCACAGCCTCTCACTCGCAGGCGTGCCACTACGGCTGCCGTGACATGGCAGGAGGTGCGCGTCTACTGCCCAACTCCCCTGGGACTATCTAGTGCACGCGGGAATCCATTTTAGCCGCGTGGTGATGTGTTTCGTGGAAGTGGCAGGCGTGAGTACAAGACTCACCGCCTTCTTTAGCACATGTGCCTCACAGTGCACAGCCTCTCACTCGCAGGCGTGCCACTACGGCTGCCGCGATGGGGCAGGAGGTGCCCGACTACTCTCCGACTCCCTTGGGACTATCTACTGCACCCGGGAATCCGTTTTGGCCGCCTGGTGATGTGTTTCGTGGAAGTGGCAGGCGTGAGTACAAGGCTCAGCCCTTACACCTTGCACAGCTTCTCACTCTCACGCATGCCACTCCGTCGCCCGTGCTTTGCCGGAGTTGCGCGTCTATTGCCGAGGTTCCCCTGGGTCTAGTGCACCTGGGATTTCATTTTGGTGGCGTTGTCATGCGTTTCGTGGAAGTGGCAGGCGTGAGTGCAAGGCTCACCGCCTTCTTTAGCACATGTGCCTCGTAGTGCACAGCCTCTCACTCGCAGGCGTGCCACTACGGCTGCCGTGACATGGCAGGAGGTGCGCGTCTACTGCCCAACTCCCCTGGGACTATCTACTGCACCCGGGAATAACTTCTGGCCGCGTGGTGATGTGTTTCGTGGAAGTGGCAGGCGTGAGTACAAGACTCACCGCCTTCTTTAGCACATGTGCCTCACAGTGCACAGCCTCTCACTCGCAGGCGTGCCACTACGGCTGCCGCGATGGGGCAGGAGGTGCCCGACTACTCTCCGACTCCCTTGGGACTATCTACTGCACCCGGGAATCCGTTTTGGCCGCCTGGTGATGTGTTTCGTGGAAGTGGCAGGCGTGAGTACAAGGCTCAGCCCTTACACCTTGCACAGCTTCTCACTCTCACGCATGCCACTCCGTCGCCCGTGCTTTGCCGGAGTTGCGCGTCTATTGCCGAGGTTCCCCTGGGTCTAGTGCACCTGGGATTTCATTTTGGTGGCGTTGTCATGCGTTTCGTGGAAGTGGCAGGCGTGAGTGCAAGGCTCACCGCCTTCTTTAGCACATGTGCCTCGTAGTGCACAGCCTCTCACTCGCAGGCGTGCCACTACGGCTGCCGTGACATGGCAGGAGGTGCGCGTCTACTGCCCAACTCCCCTGGGACTATCTACTGCACCCGGGAATAACTTCTGGCCGCGTGGTGATGTGTTTCGTGGAAGTGGCAGGCGTGAGTACAAGACTCACCGCCTTCTTTAGCACATGTGCCTCACAGTGCACAGCCTCTCACTCGCAGGCGTGCCACTACGGCTGCCGCGATGGGGCAGGAGGTGCCCGACTACTCTCCGACTCCCTTGGGACTATCTACTGCACCCGGGAATCCGTTTTGGCCGCCTGGTGATGTGTTTCGTGGAAGTGGCAGGCGTGAGTACAAGGCTCAGCCCTTACACCTTGCACAGCTTCTTACTCTCACGCATGCCACTCCGTCGCCCGTGCTTTGCCGGAGTTGCGCGTCTATTGCCGAGGTTCCCCTGGGTCTAGTGCACCTGGGATTTCATTTTGGTGGCGTTGTCATGCGTTTCGTGGAAGTGGCAGGCGTGAGTGCAAGGCTCACCGCCTTCTTTAGCACATGTGCCTCGTAGTGCACAGCCTCTCACTCGCAGGCGTGCCACTACGGCTGCCGTGACATGGCAGGAGGTGCGCGTCTACTGCCCAACTCCCCTGGGACTATCTACTGCACCCGGGAATAACTTCTGGCCGCGTGGTGATGTGTTTCGTGGAAGTGGCAGGCGTGAGTACAAGACTCACCGCCTTCTTTAGCACATGTGCCTCACAGTGCACAGCCTCTCACTCGCAGGCGTGCCACTACGGCTGCCGCGATGGGGCAGGAGGTGCCCGACTACTCTCCGACTCCCTTGGGACTATCTACTGCACCCGGGAATCCGTTTTGGCCGCCTGGTGATGTGTTTCGTGGAAGTGGCAGGCGTGAGTACAAGGCTCAGCCCTTACACCTTGCACAGCTTCTCACTCTCACGCATGCCACTCCGTCGCCCGTGCTTTGCCGGAGTTGCGCGTCTATTGCCGAGGTTCCCCTGGGTCTAGTGCACCTGGGATTTCATTTTGGTGGCGTTGTCATGCGTTTCGTGGAAGTGGCAGGCGTGAGTGCAAGGCTCACCGCCTTCTTTAGCACATGTGCCTCGTAGTGCACAGCCTCTCACTCGCAGGCGTGCCACTACGGCTGCCGTGACATGGCAGGAGGTGCGCGTCTACTGCCCAACTCCCCTGGGACTATCTACTGCACCCGGGAATAACTTCTGGCCGCGTGGTGATGTGTTTCGTGGAAGTGGCAGGCGTGAGTACAAGACTCACCGCCTTCTTTAGCACATGTGCCTCACAGTGCACAGCCTCTCACTCGCAGGCGTGCCACTACGGCTGCCGCGATGGGGCAGGAGGTGCCCGACTACTCTCCGACTCCCTTGGGACTATCTACTGCACCCGGGAATCCGTTTTGGCCGCCTGGTGATGTGTTTCGTGGAAGTGGCAGGCGTGAGTACAAGGCTCAGCCCTTACACCTTGCACAGCTTCTCACTCTCACGCATGCCACTCCGTCGCCCGTGCTTTGCCGGAGTTGCGCGTCTATTGCCGAGGTTCCCCTGGGTCTAGTGCACCTGGGATTTCATTTTGGTGGCGTTGTCATGCGTTTCGTGGAAGTGGCAGGCGTGAGTGCAAGGCTCACCGCCTTCTTTAGCACATGTGCCTCGTAGTGCACAGCCTCTCACTCGCAGGCGTGCCACTACGGCTGCCGTGACATGGCAGGAGGTGCGCGTCTACTGCCCAACTCCCCTGGGACTATCTACTGCACCCGGGAATAACTTCTGGCCGCGTGGTGATGTGTTTCGTGGAAGTGGCAGGCGTGAGTACAAGACTCACCGCCTTCTTTAGCACATGTGCCTCACAGTGCACAGCCTCTCACTCGCAGGCGTGCCACTACGGCTGCCGCGATGGGGCAGGAGGTGCCCGACTACTCTCCGACTCCCTTGGGACTATCTACTGCACCCGGGAATCCGTTTTGGCCGCCTGGTGATGTGTTTCGTGGAAGTGGCAGGCGTGAGTACAAGGCTCAGCCCTTACACCTTGCACAGCTTCTCACTCTCACGCATGCCACTCCGTCGCCCGTGCTTTGCCGGAGTTGCGCGTCTATTGCCGAGGTTCCCCTGGGTCTAGTGCACCTGGGATTTCATTTTGGTGGCGTTGTCATGCGTTTCGTGGAAGTGGCAGGCGTGAGTGCAAGGCTCACCGCCTTCTTTAGCACATGTGCCTCGTAGTGCACAGCCTCTCACTCGCAGGCGTGCCACTACGGCTGCCGTGACATGGCAGGAGGTGCGCGTCTACTGCCCAACTCCCCTGGGACTATCTACTGCACCCGGGAATAACTTCTGGCCGCGTGGTGATGTGTTTCGTGGAAGTGGCAGGCGTGAGTACAAGACTCACCGCCTTCTTTAGCACATGTGCCTCACAGTGCACAGCCTCTCACTCGCAGGCGTGCCACTACGGCTGCCGCGATGGGGCAGGAGGTGCCCGACTACTCTCCGACTCCCTTGGGACTATCTACTGCACCCGGGAATCCGTTTTGGCCGCCTGGTGATGTGTTTCGTGGAAGTGGCAGGCGTGAGTACAAGGCTCAGCCCTTACACCTTGCACAGCTTCTCACTCTCACGCATGCCACTCCGTCGCCCGTGCTTTGCCGGAGTTGCGCGTCTATTGCCGAGGTTCCCCTGGGTCTAGTGCACCTGGGATTTCATTTTGGTGGCGTTGTCATGCGTTTCGTGGAAGTGGCAGGCGTGAGTGCAAGGCTCACCGCCTTCTTTAGCACATGTGCCTCGTAGTGCACAGCCTCTCACTCGCAGGCGTGCCACTACGGCTGCCGTGACATGGCAGGAGGTGCGCGTCTACTGCCCAACTCCCCTGGGACTATCTAGTGCACGCGGGAATCCATTTTAGCCGCGTGGTGATGTGTTTCGTGGAAGTGGCAGGCGTGAGTACAAGACTCACCGCCTTCTTTAGCACATGTGCCTCACAGTGCACAGCCTCTCACTCGCAGGCGTGCCACTACGGCTGCCGCGATGGGGCAGGAGGTGCCCGACTACTCTCCGACTCCCTTGGGACTATCTACTGCACCCGGGAATCCGTTTTGGCCGCCTGGTGATGTGTTTCGTGGAAGTGGCAGGCGTGAGTACAAGGCTCAGCCCTTACACCTTGCACAGCTTCTCACTCTCACGCATGCCACTCCGTCGCCCGTGCTTTGCCGGAGTTGCGCGTCTATTGCCGAGGTTCCCCTGGGTCTAGTGCACCTGGGATTTCATTTTGGTGGCGTTGTCATGCGTTTCGTGGAAGTGGCAGGCGTGAGTGCAAGGCTCACCGCCTTCTTTAGCACATGTGCCTCGTAGTGCACAGCCTCTCACTCGCAGGCGTGCCACTACGGCTGCCGTGACATGGCAGGAGGTGCGCGTCTACTGCCCAACTCCCCTGGGACTATCTAGTGCACGCGGGAATCCATTTTAGCCGCGTGGTGATGTGTTTCGTGGAAGTGGCAGGCGTGAGTACAAGACTCACCGCCTTCTTTAGCACATGTGCCTCACAGTGCACAGCCTCTCACTCGCAGGCGTGCAACTACGGCTGCCGCGATGGGGCAGGAGGTGCCCGACTACTCTCCGACTCCCTTGGGACTATCTACTGCACCCGGGAATCCGTTTTGGCCGCCTGGTGATGTGTTTCGTGGAAGTGGCAGGCGTGAGTACAAGTCTCAGCCCTTACACCTTGCACAGCTTCTCACTCTCACGCATGCCACTCCGTCGCCCGTGCTTTGCCGGAGTTGCGCGTCTATTGCCGAGGTTCCCCTGGGTCTAGTGCACCTGGGATTTCATTTTGGTGGCGTTGTCATGCGTTTCGTGGAAGTGGCAGGCGTGAGTGCAAGGCTCACCGCCTTCTTTAGCACATGTGCCTCGTAGTGCACAGCCTCTCACTCGCAGGCGTGCCACTACGGCTGCCGTGACATGGCAGGAGGTGCGCGTCTACTGCCCAACTCCCCTGGGACTATCTACTGCACCCGGGAATAACTTCTGGCCGCGTGGTGATGTGTTTCGTGGAAGTGGCAGGCGTGAGTACAAGACTCACCGCCTTCTTTAGCACATGTGCCTCACAGTGCACAGCCTCTCACTCGCAGGCGTGCCACTACGGCTGCCGCGATGGGGCAGGAGGTGCCCGACTACTCTCCGACTCCCTTGGGACTATCTACTGCACCCGGGAATCCGTTTTGGCCGCCTGGTGATGTGTTTCGTGGAAGTGGCAGGCGTGAGTACAAGGCTCAGCCCTTACACCTTGCACAGCTTCTCACTCTCACGCATGCCACTCCGTCGCCCGTGCTTTGCCGGAGTTGCGCGTCTATTGCCGAGGTTCCCCTGGGTCTAGTGCACCTGGGATTTCATTTTGGTGGCGTTGTCATGCGTTTCGTGGAAGTGGCAGGCGTGAGTGCAAGGCTCACCGCCTTCTTTAGCACATGTGCCTCGTAGTGCACAGCCTCTCACTCGCAGGCGTGCCACTACGGCTGCCGTGACATGGCAGGAGGTGCGCGTCTACTGCCCAACTCCCCTGGGACTATCTACTGCACCCGGGAATAACTTCTGGCCGCGTGGTGATGTGTTTCGTGGAAGTGGCAGGCGTGAGTACAAGACTCACCGCCTTCTTTAGCACATGTGCCTCACAGTGCACAGCCTCTCACTCGCAGGCGTGCCACTACGGCTGCCGCGATGGGGCAGGAGGTGCCCGACTACTCTCCGACTCCCTTGGGACTATCTACTGCACCCGGGAATCCGTTTTGGCCGCCTGGTGATGTGTTTCGTGGAAGTGGCAGGCGTGAGTACAAGGCTCAGCCCTTACACCTTGCACAGCTTCTCACTCTCACGCATGCCACTCCGTCGCCCGTGCTTTGCCGGAGTTGCGCGTCTATTGCCGAGGTTCCCCTGGGTCTAGTGCACCTGGGATTTCATTTTGGTGGCGTTGTCATGCGTTTCGTGGAAGTGGCAGGCGTGAGTGCAAGGCTCACCGCCTTCTTTAGCACATGTGCCTCGTAGTGCACAGCCTCTCACTCGCAGGCGTGCCACTACGGCTGCCGTGACATGGCAGGAGGTGCGCGTCTACTGCCCAACTCCCCTGGGACTATCTACTGCACCCGGGAATAACTTCTGGCCGCGTGGTGATGTGTTTCGTGGAAGTGGCAGGCGTGAGTACAAGACTCACCGCCTTCTTTAGCACATGTGCCTCACAGTGCACAGCCTCTCACTCGCAGGCGTGCCACTACGGCTGCCGCGATGGGGCAGGAGGTGCCCGACTACTCTCCGACTCCCTTGGGACTATCTACTGCACCCGGGAATCCGTTTTGGCCGCCTGGTGATGTGTTTCGTGGAAGTGGCAGGCGTGAGTACAAGGCTCAGCCCTTACACCTTGCACAGCTTCTCACTCTCACGCATGCCACTCCGTCGCCCGTGCTTTGCCGGAGTTGCGCGTCTATTGCCGAGGTTCCCCTGGGTCTAGTGCACCTGGGATTTCATTTTGGTGGCGTTGTCATGCGTTTCGTGGAAGTGGCAGGCGTGAGTGCAAGGCTCACCGCCTTCTTTAGCACATGTGCCTCGTAGTGCACAGCCTCTCACTCGCAGGCGTGCCACTACGGCTGCCGTGACATGGCAGGAGGTGCGCGTCTACTGCCCAACTCCCCTGGGACTATCTAGTGCACGCGGGAATCCATTTTAGCCGCGTGGTGATGTGTTTCGTGGAAGTGGCAGGCGTGAGTACAAGACTCACCGCCTTCTTTAGCACATGTGCCTCACAGTGCACAGCCTCTCACTCGCAGGCGTGCCACTACGGCTGCCGCGATGGGGCAGGAGGTGCCCGACTACTCTCCGACTCCCTTGGGACTATCTACTGCACCCGGGAATCCGTTTTGGCCGCCTGGTGATGTGTTTCGTGGAAGTGGCAGGCGTGAGTACAAGGCTCAGCCCTTACACCTTGCACAGCTTCTCACTCTCACGCATGCCACTCCGTCGCCCGTGCTTTGCCGGAGTTGCGCGTCTATTGCCGAGGTTCCCCTGGGTCTAGTGCACCTGGGATTTCATTTTGGTGGCGTTGTCATGCGTTTCGTGGAAGTGGCAGGCGTGAGTGCAAGGCTCACCGCCTTCTTTAGCACATGTGCCTCGTAGTGCACAGCCTCTCACTCGCAGGCGTGCCACTACGGCTGCCGTGACATGGTAGGAGGTGCGCGTCTACTGCCCAACTCCCCTGGGACTATCTACTGCACCCGGGAATAACTTCTGGCCGCGTGGTGATGTGTTTCGTGGAAGTGGCAGGCGTGAGTACAAGACTCACCGCCTTCTTTAGCACATGTGCCTCACAGTGCACAGCCTCTCACTCGCAGGCGTGCCACTACGGCTGCCGCGATGGGGCAGGAGGTGCCCGACTACTCTCCGACTCCCTTGGGACTATCTACAGCACCCGGGAATCCGTTTTGGCCGCCTGGTGATGTGTTTCGTGGAAGTGGCAGGCGTGAGTACAAGGCTCAGCCCTTACACCTTGCACAGCTTCTCACTCTCACGCATGCCACTCCGTCGCCCGTGCTTTGCCGGAGTTGCGCGTCTATTGCCGAGGTTCCCCTGGGTCTAGTGCACCTGGGATTTCATTTTGGTGGCGTTGTCATGCGTTTCGTGGAAGTGGCAGGCGTGAGTGCAAGGCTCACCGCCTTCTTTAGCACATGTGCCTCGTAGTGCACAGCCTCTCACTCGCAGGCGTGCCACTACGGCTGCCGTGACATGGCAGGAGGTGCGCGTCTACTGCCCAACTCCCCTGGGACTATCTACTGCACCCGGGAATAACTTCTGGCCGCGTGGTGATGTGTTTCGTGGAAGTGGCAGGCGTGAGTACAAGACTCACCGCCTTCTTTAGCACATGTGCCTCACAGTGCACAGCCTCTCACTCGCAGGCGTGCCACTACGGCTGCCGCGATGGGGCAGGAGGTGCCCGACTACTCTCCGACTCCCTTGGGACTATCTACTGCACCCGGGAATCCGTTTTGGCCGCCTGGTGATGTGTTTCGTGGAAGTGGCAGGCGTGAGTACAAGGCTCAGCCCTTACACCTTGCACAGCTTCTCACTCTCACGCATGCCACTCCGTCGCCCGTGCTTTGCCGGAGTTGCGCGTCTATTGCCGAGGTTCCCCTGGGTCTAGTGCACCTGGGATTTCATTTTGGTGGCGTTGTCATGCGTTTCGTGGAAGTGGCAGGCGTGAGTGCAAGGCTCACCGCCTTCTTTAGCACATGTGCCTCGTAGTGCACAGCCTCTCACTCGCAGGCGTGCCACTACGGCTGCCGTGACATGGCAGGAGGTGCGCGTCTACTGCCCAACTCCCCTGGGACTATCTACTGCACCCGGGAATAACTTCTGGCCGCGTGGTGATGTGTTTCGTGGAAGTGGCAGGCGTGAGTACAAGACTCACCGCCTTCTTTAGCACATGTGCCTCACAGTGCACAGCCTCTCACTCGCAGGCGTGCCACTACGGCTGCCGCGATGGGGCAGGAGGTGCCCGACTACTCTCCGACTCCCTTGGGACTATCTACTGCACCCGGGAATCCGTTTTGGCCGCCTGGTGATGTGTTTCGTGGAAGTGGCAGGCGTGAGTACAAGGCTCAGCCCTTACACCTTGCACAGCTTCTCACTCTCACGCATGCCACTCCGTCGCCCGTGCTTTGCCGGAGTTGCGCGTCTATTGCCGAGGTTCCCCTGGGTCTAGTGCACCTGGGATTTCATTTTGGTGGCGTTGTCATGCGTTTCGTGGAAGTGGCAGGCGTGAGTGCAAGGCTCACCGCCTTCTTTAGCACATGTGCCTCGTAGTGCACAGCCTCTCACTCGCAGGCGTGCCACTACGGCTGCCGTGACATGGCAGGAGGTGCGCGTCTACTGCCCAACTCCCCTGGGACTATCTAGTGCACGCGGGAATCCATTTTAGCCGCGTGGTGATGTGTTTCGTGGAAGTGGCAGGCGTGAGTACAAGACTCACCGCCTTCTTTAGCACATGTGCCTCACAGTGCACAGCCTCTCACTCGCAGGCGTGCCACTACGGCTGCCGCGATGGGGCAGGAGGTGCCCGACTACTCTCCGACTCCCTTGGGACTATCTACTGCACCCGGGAATCCGTTTTGGCCGCCTGGTGATGTGTTTCGTGGAAGTGGCAGGCGTGAGTACAAGGCTCAGCCCTTACACCTTGCACAGCTTCTCACTCTCACGCATGCCACTCCGTCGCCCGTGCTTTGCCGGAGTTGCGCGTCTATTGCCGAGGTTCCCCTGGGTCTAGTGCACCTGGGATTTCATTTTGGTGGCGTTGTCATGCGTTTCGTGGAAGTGGCAGGCGTGAGTGCAAGGCTCACCGCCTTCTTTAGCACATGTGCCTCGTAGTGCACAGCCTCTCACTCGCAGGCGTGCCACTACGGCTGCCGTGACATGGCAGGAGGTGCGCGTCTACTGCCCAACTCCCCTGGGACTATCTACTGCACCCGGGAATAACTTCTGGCCGCGTGGTGATGTGTTTCGTGGAAGTGGCAGGCGTGAGTACAAGACTCACCGCCTTCTTTAGCACATGTGCCTCACAGTGCACAGCCTCTCACTCGCAGGCGTGCCACTACGGCTGCCGCGATGGGGCAGGAGGTGCCCGACTACTCTCCGACTCCCTTGGGACTATCTACTGCACCCGGGAATCCGTTTTGGCCGCCTGGTGATGTGTTTCGTGGAAGTGGCAGGCGTGAGTACAAGGCTCAGCCCTTACACCTTGCACAGCTTCTCACTCTCACGCATGCCACTCCGTCGCCCGTGCTTTGCCGGAGTTGCGCGTCTATTGCCGAGGTTCCCCTGGGTCTAGTGCACCTGGGATTTCATTTTGGTGGCGTTGTCATGCGTTTCGTGGAAGTGGCAGGCGTGAGTGCAAGGCTCACCGCCTTCTTTAGCACATGTGCCTCGTAGTGCACAGCCTCTCACTCGCAGGCGTGCCACTACGGCTGCCGTGACATGGCAGGAGGTGCGCGTCTACTGCCCAACTCCCCTGGGACTATCTACTGCACCCGGGAATAACTTCTGGCCGCGTGGTGATGTGTTTCGTGGAAGTGGCAGGCGTGAGTACAAGACTCACCGCCTTTTTTACCACATGTGCCTCACAGTGCACAGCCTCTCACTCGCAGGCGTGCCACTACGGCTGCCGCGATGGGGCAGGAGGTGCCCGACTACTCTCCGACTCCCTTGGGACTATCTACTGCACCCGGGAATCCGTTTTGGTCGCCTGGTGATGTGTTTCGTGGAAGTGGCAGGCGTGAGTACAAGGCTCAGCCCTTACACCTTGCACAGCTTCTCACTCTCACGCATGCCACTCCGTCGCCCGTGCTTTGCCGGAGTTGCGCGTCTATTGCCGAGGTTCCCCTGGGTCTAGTGCACCTGGGATTTCATTTTGGTGGCGTTGTCATGCGTTTCGTGGAAGTGGCAGGCGTGAGTGCAAGGCTCACCGCCTTCTTTAGCACATGTGCCTCGTAGTGCACAGCCTCTCACTCGCAGGCGTGCCACTACGGCTGCCGTGACATGGCAGGAGGTGCGCGTCTACTGCCCAACTCCCCTGGGACTATCTACTGCACCCGGGAATAACTTCTGGAAGCGTGGTGATGTGTTTCGTGGAAGTGGCAGGCGTGAGTACAAGACTCACCGCCTTCTTTAGCACATGTGCCTCACAGTGCACAGCCTCTCACTCGCAGGCGTGCCACTACGGCTGCCGCGATGGGGCAGGAGGTGCCCGACTACTCTCCGACTCCCTTGGGACTATCTACTGCACCCGGGAATCCGTTTTGGCCGCCTGGTGATGTGTTTCGTGGAAGTGGCAGGCGTGAGTACAAGGCTCAGCCCTTACACCTTGCACAGCTTCTCACTCTCACGCATGCCACTCCGTCGCCCGTGCTTTGCCGGAGTTGCGCGTCTATTGCCGAGGTTCCCCTGGGTCTAGTGCACCTGGGATTTCATTTTGGTGGCGTTGTCATGCGTTTCGTGGAAGTGGCAGGCGTGAGTGCAAGGCTCACCGCCTTCTTTAGCACATGTGCCTCGTAGTGCACAGCCTCTCACTCGCAGGCGTGCCACTACGGCTGCCGTGACATGGCAGGAGGTGCGCGTCTACTGCCCAACTCCCCTGGGACTATCTAGTGCACGCGGGAATCCATTTTAGCCGCGTGGTGATGTGTTTCGTGGAAGTGGCAGGCGTGAGTACAAGACTCACCGCCTTCTTTAGCACATGTGCCTCACAGTGCACAGCCTCTCACTCGCAGGCGTGCCACTACGGCTGCCGCGATGGGGCAGGAGGTGCCCGACTACTCTCCGACTCCCTTGGGACTATCTACTGTACCCGGGAATCCGTTTTGGCCGCCTGGTGATGTGTTTCGTGGAAGTGGCAGGCGTGAGTACAAGGCTCAGCCCTTACACCTTGCACAGCTTCTCACTCTCACGCATGCCACTCCGTCGCCCGTGCTTTGCCGGAGTTGCGCGTCTATTGCCGAGGTTCCCCTGGGTCTAGTGCACCTGGGATTTCATTTTGGTGGCGTTGTCATGCGTTTCGTGGAAGTGGCAGGCGTGAGTGCAAGGCTCACCGCCTTCTTTAGCACATGTGCCTCGTAGTGCACAGCCTCTCACTCGCAGGCGTGCCACTACGGCTGCCGTGACATGGCAGGAGGTGCGCGTCTACTGCCCAACTCCCCTGGGACTATCTACTGCACCCGGGAATAACTTCTGGCCGCGTGGTGATGTGTTTCGTGGAAGTGGCAGGCGTGAGTACAAGACTCACCGCCTTCTTTAGCACATGTGCCTCACAGTGCACAGCCTCTCACTCGCAGGCGTGCCACTACGGCTGCCGCGATGGGGCAGGAGGTGCCCGACTACTCTCCGACTCCCTTGGGACTATCTACTGCACCCGGGAATCCGTTTTGGCCGCCTGGTGATGTGTTTCGTGGAAGTGGCAGGCGTGAGTACAAGGCTCAGCCCTTACACCTTGCACAGCTTCTCACTCTCACGCATGCCACTCCGTCGCCCGTGCTTTGCCGGAGTTGCGCGTCTATTGCCGAGGTTCCCCTGGGTCTAGTGCACCTGGGATTTCATTTTGGTGGCGTTGTCATGCGTTTCGTGGAAGTGGCAGGCGTGAGTGCAAGGCTCACCGCCTTCTTTAGCACATGTGCCTCGTAGTGCACAGCCTCTCACTCGCAGGCGTGCCACTACGGCTGCCGTGACATGGCAGGAGGTGCGCGTCTACTGCCCAACTCCCCTGGGACTATCTACTGCACCCGGGAATAACTTCTGGCCGCGTGGTGATGTGTTTCGTGGAAGTGGCAGGCGTGAGTACAAGACTCACCGCCTTCTTTAGCACATGTGCCTCACAGTGCACAGCCTCTCACTCGCAGGCGTGCCACTACGGCTGCCGCGATGGGGCAGGAGGTGCCCGACTACTCTCCGACTCCCTTGGGACTATCTACTGCACCCGGGAATCCGTTTTGGCCGCCTGGTGATGTGTTTCGTGGAAGTGGCAGGCGTGAGTACAAGGCTCAGCCCTTACACCTTGCACAGCTTCTCACTCTCACGCATGCCACTCCGTCGCCCGTGCTTTGCCGGAGTTGCGCGTCTATTGCCGAGGTTCCCCTGGGTCTAGTGCACCTGGGATTTCATTTTGGTGGCGTTGTCATGCGTTTCGTGGAAGTGGCAGGCGTGAGTGCAAGGCTCACCGCCTTCTTTAGCACATGTGCCTCGTAGTGCACAGCCTCTCACTCGCAGGCGTGCCACTACGGCTGCCGTGACATGGCAGGAGGTGCGCGTCTACTGCCCAACTCCCCTGGGACTATCTACTGCACCCGGGAATAACTTCTGGCCGCGTGGTGATGTGTTTCGTGGAAGTGGCAGGCGTGAGTACAAGACTCACCGCCTTCTTTAGCACATGTGCCTCACAGTGCACAGCCTCTCACTCGCAGGCGTGCCACTACGGCTGCCGCGATGGGGCAGGAGGTGCCCGACTACTCTCCGACTCCCTTGGGACTATCTACTGCACCCGGGAATCCGTTTTGGCCGCCTGGTGATGTGTTTCGTGGAAGTGGCAGGCGTGAGTACAAGGCTCAGCCCTTACACCTTGCACAGCTTCTCACTCTCACGCATGCCACTCCGTCGCCCGTGCTTTGCCGGAGTTGCGCGTCTATTGCCGAGGTTCCCCTGGGTCTAGTGCACCTGGGATTTCATTTTGGTGGCGTTGTCATGCGTTTCGTGGAAGTGGCAGGCGTGAGTGCAAGGCTCACCGCCTTCTTTAGCACATGTGCCTCGTAGTGCACAGCCTCTCACTCGCAGGCGTGCCACTACGGCTGCCGTGACATGGCAGGAGGTGCGCGTCTACTGCCCAACTCCCCTGGGACTATCTAGTGCACGCGGGAATCCATTTTAGCCGCGTGGTGATGTGTTTCGTGGAAGTGGCAGGCGTGAGTACAAGACTCACCGCCTTCTTTAGCACATGTGCCTCACAGTGCACAGCCTCTCACTCGCAGGCGTGCCACTACGGCTGCCGCGATGGGGCAGGAGGTGCCCGACTACTCTCCGACTCCCTTGGGACTATCTACTGCACCCGGGAATCCGTTTTGGCCGCCTGGTGATGTGTTTCGTGGAAGTGGCAGGCGTGAGTACAAGGCTCAGCCCTTACACCTTGCACAGCTTCTCACTCTCACGCATGCCACTCCGTCGCCCGTGCTTTGCCGGAGTTGCGCGTCTATTGCCGAGGTTCCCCTGGGTCTAGTGCACCTGGGATTTCATTTTGGTGGCGTTGTCATGCGTTTCGTGGAAGTGGCAGGCGTGAGTGCAAGGCTCACCGCCTTCTTTAGCACATGTGCCTCGTAGTGCACAGCCTCTCATTCGCAGGCGTGCCACTACGGCTGCCGTGACATGGCAGGAGGTGCGCGTCTACTGCCCAACTCCTCTGGGACTATCTACTGCACCCGGAAATAACTTCTGGCCGCGTGGTGATGTGTTTCGTGGAAGTGGCAGGCGTGAGTACAAGACTCACCGCCTTCTTTAGCACATGTGCCTCACAGTGCACAGCCTCTCACTCGCAGGCGTGCCACTACGGCTGCCGCGATGGGGCAGGAGGTGCCCGACTACTCTCCGACTCCCTTGGGACTATCTACTGCACCCGGGAATCCGTTTTGGCCGCCTGGTGATGTGTTTCGTGGAAGTGGCAGGCGTGAGTACAAGGCTCAGCCCTTACACCTTGCACAGCTTCTCACTCTCACGCATGCCACTCCGTCGCCCGTGCTTTGCCGGAGTTGCGCGTCTATTGCCGAGGTTCCCCTGGGTCTAGTGCACCTGGGATTTCATTTTGGTGGCGTTGTCATGCGTTTCGTGGAAGTGGCAGGCGTGAGTGCAAGGCTCACCGCCTTCTTTAGCACATGTGCCTCGTAGTGCACAGCCTCTCACTCGCAGGCGTGCCACTACGGCTGCCGTGACATGGCAGGAGGTGCGCGTCTACTGCCCAACTCCCCTGGGACTATCTACTGCACCCGGGAATAACTTCTGGCCGCGTGGTGATGTGTTTCGTGGAAGTGGCAGGCGTGAGTACAAGACTCACCGCCTTCTTTAGCACATGTGCCTCACAGTGCACAGCCTCTCACTCGCAGGCGTGCCACTACGGCTGCCGCGATGGGGCAGGAGGTGCCCGACTACTCTCCGACTCCCTTGGGACTATCTACTGCACCCGGGAATCCGTTTTGGCCGCCTGGTGATGTGTTTCGTGGAAGTGGCAGGCGTGAGTACAAGGCTCAGCCCTTACACCTTGCACAGCTTCTCACTCTCACGCATGCCACTCCGTCGCCCGTGCTTTGCCGGAGTTGCGCGTCTATTGCCGAGGTTCCCCTGGGTCTAGTGCACCTGGGATTTCATTTTGGTGGCGTTGTCATGCGTTTCGTGGAAGTGGCAGGCGTGAGTGCAAGGCTCACCGCCTTCTTTAGCACATGTGCCTCGTAGTGCACAGCCTCTCACTCGCAGGCGTGCCACTACGGCTGCCGTGACATGGCAGGAGGTGCGCGTCTACTGCCCAACTCCCCTGGGACTATCTAGTGCACGCGGGAATCCATTTTAGCCGCGTGGTGATGTGTTTCGTGGAAGTGGCAGGCGTGAGTACAAGACTCACCGCCTTCTTTAGCACATGTGCCTCACAGTGCACAGCCTCTCACTCGCAGGCGTGCCACTACGGCTGCCGCGATGGGGCAGGAGGTGCCCGACTACTCTCCGACTCCCTTGGGACTATCTACTGCACCCGGGAATCCGTTTTGGCCGCCTGGTGATGTGTTTCGTGGAAGTGGCAGGCGTGAGTACAAGGCTCAGCCCTTACACCTTGCACAGCTTCTCACTCTCACGCATGCCACTCCGTCGCCCGTGCTTTGCCGGAGTTGCGCGTCTATTGCCGAGGTTCCCCTGGGTCTAGTGCACCTGGGATTTCATTTTGGTGGCGTTGTCATGCGTTTCGTGGAAGTGGCAGGCGTGAGTGCAAGGCTCACCGCCTTCTTTAGCACATGTGCCTCGTAGTGCACAGCCTCTCACTCGCAGGCGTGCCACTACGGCTGCCGTGACATGGCAGGAGGTGCGCGTCTACTGCCCAACTCCCCTGGGACTATCTACTGCACCCGGGAATAACTTCTGGCCGCGTGGTGATGTGTTTCGTGGAAGTGGCAGGCGTGAGTACAAGACTCACCGCCTTCTTTAGCACATGTGCCTCACAGTGCACAGCCTCTCACTCGCAGGCGTGCCACTACGGCTGCCGCGATGGGGCAGGAGGTGCCCGACTACTCTCCGACTCCCTTGGGACTATCTACTGCACCCAGGAATCCGTTTTGGCCGCCTGGTGATGTGTTTCGTGGAAGTGGCAGGCGTGAGTACAAGGCTCAGCCCTTACACCTTGCACAGCTTCTCACTCTCACGCATGCCACTCCGTCGCCCGTGCTTTGCCGGAGTTGCGCGTCTATTGCCGAGGTTCCCCTGGGTCTAGTGCACCTGGGATTTCATTTTGGTGGCGTTGTCATGCGTTTCGTGGAAGTGGCAGGCATGAGTGCAAGGCTCACCGCCTTCTTTAGCACATGTGCCTCGTAGTGCACAGCCTCTCACTCGCAGGCGTGCCACTACGGCTGCCGTGACATGGCAGGAGGTGCGCGTCTACTGCCCAACTCCCCTGGGACTATCTAGTGCACGCGGGAATCCATTTTAGCCGCGTGGTGATGTGTTTCGTGGAAGTGGCAGGCGTGAGTACAAGACTCACCGCCTTCTTTAGCACATGTGCCTCACAGTGCACAGCCTCTCACTCGCAGGCGTGCCACTACGGCTGCCGCGATGGGGCAGGAGGTGCCCGACTACTCTCCGACTCCCTTGGGACTATCTACTGCACCCGGGAATCCGTTTTGGCCGCCTGGTGATGTGTTTCGTGGAAGTGGCAGGCGTGAGTACAAGGCTCAGCCCTTACACCTTGCACAGCTTCTCACTCTCACGCATGCCACTCCGTCGCCCGTGCTTTGCCGGAGTTGCGCGTCTATTGCCGAGGTTCCCCTGGGTCTAGTGCACCTGGGATTTCATTTTGGTGGCGTTGTCATGCGTTTCGTGGAAGTGGCAGGCGTGAGTGCAAGGCTCACCGCCTTCTTTAGCACATGTGCCTCGTAGTGCACAGCCTCTCATTCGCAGGCGTGCCACTACGGCTGCCGTGACATGGCAGGAGGTGCGCGTCTACTGCCCAACTCCTCTGGGACTATCTACTGCACCCGGAAATAACTTCTGGCCGCGTGGTGATGTGTTTCGTGGAAGTGGCAGGCGTGAGTACAAGACTCACCGCCTTCTTTAGCACATGTGCCTCACAGTGCACAGCCTCTCACTCGCAGGCGTGCCACTACGGCTGCCGCGATGGGGCAGGAGGTGCCCGACTACTCTCCGACTCCCTTGGGACTATCTACTGCACCCGGGAATCCGTTTTGGCCGCCTGGTGATGTGTTTCGTGGAAGTGGCAGGCGTGAGTACAAGGCTCAGCCCTTACACCTTGCACAGCTTCTCACTCTCACGCATGCCACTCCGTCGCCCGTGCTTTGCCGGAGTTGCGCGTCTATTGCCGAGGTTCCCCTGGGTCTAGTGCACCTGGGATTTCATTTTGGTGGCGTTGTCATGCGTTTCGTGGAAGTGGCAGGCGTGAGTGCAAGGCTCACCGCCTTCTTTAGCACATGTGCCTCGTAGTGCACAGCCTCTCACTCGCAGGCGTGCCACTACGGCTGCCGTGACATGGCAGGAGGTGCGCGTCTACTGCCCAACTCCCCTGGGACTATCTACTGCACGCGGGAATCCATTTTAGCCGCGTGGTGATGTGTTTCGTGGAAGTGGCAGGCGTGAGTACAAGACTCACCGCCTTCTTTAGCACATGTGCCTCACAGTGCACAGCCTCTCACTCGCAGGCGTGCCACTACGGCTGCCGCGATGGGGCAGGAGGTGCCCGACTACTCTCCGACTCCCTTGGGACTATCTACTGCACCCGGGAATCCGTTTTGGCCGCCTGGTGATGTGTTTCGTGGAAGTGGCAGGCGTGAGTACAAGGCTCAGCCCTTACACCTTGCACAGCTTCTCACTCTCACGCATGCCACTCCGTCGCCCGTGCTTTGCCGGAGTTGCGCGTCTATTGCCGAGGTTCCCCTGGGTCTAGTGCACCTGGGATTTCATTTTGGTGGCGTTGTCATGCGTTTCGTGGAAGTGGCAGGCGTGAGTGCAAGGCTCACCGCCTTCTTTAGCACATGTGCATCGTAGTGCACAGCCTCTCACTCGCAGGCGTGCCACTACGGCTGCCGTGACATGGCAGGAGGTGCGAATCTACTGCCCAACTCCCCTGGGACTATCTACTGCACCCGGGAATAACTTCTGGCCGCGTGGTGATGTGTTTCGTGGAAGTGGCAGGCGTGAGTACAAGACTCACCGCCTTCTTTAGCACATGTGCCTCACAGTGCACAGCCTCTCACTCGCAGGCGTGCCACTACGGCTGCCGCGATGGGGCAGGAGGTGCCCGACTACTCTCCGACTCCCTTGGGACTATCTACTGCACCCGGGAATCCGTTTTGGCCGGCTGGTGATGTGTTTCGTGGAAGTGGCAGGCGTGAGTACAAGGCTCAGCCCTTACACCTTGCACAGCTTCTCACTCTCACGCATGCCACTCCGTCGCCCGTGCTTTGCCGGAGTTGCGCGTCTATTGCCGAGGTTCCCCTGGGTCTAGTGCACCTGGGATTTCATTTTGGTGGCGTTGTCATGCGTTTCGTGGAAGTGGCAGGCGTGAGTGCAAGGCTCACCGCCTTCTTTAGCACATGTGCCTCGTAGTGCACAGCCTCTCACTCGCAGGCGTGCCACTACGGCTGCCGTGACATGGCAGGAGGTGCGCGTCTACTGCCCAACTCCCCTGGGACTATCTACTGCACCCGGGAATAACTTCTGGCCGCGTGGTGATGTGTTTCGTGGAAGTGGCAGGCGTGAGTACAAGACTCACCGCCTTCTTTAGCACATGTGCCTCACAGTGCACAGCCTCTCACTCGCAGGCGTGCCACTACGGCTGCCGCGATGGGGCAGGAGGTGCCCGACTACTCTCCGACTCCCTTGGGACTATCTACTGCACCCGGGAATCCGTTTTGGCCGCCTGGTGATGTGTTTCGTGGAAGTGGCAGGCGTGAGTACAAGGCTCAGCCCTTACACCTTGCACAGCTTCTCACTCTCACGCATGCCACTCCGTCGCCCGTGCTTTGCCGGAGTTGCGCGTCTATTGCCGAGGTTCCCCTGGGTCTAGTGCACCTGGGATTTCATTTTGGTGGCGTTGTCATGCGTTTCGTGGAAGTGGCAGGCGTGAGTGCAAGGCTCACCGCCTTCTTTAGCACATGTGCCTCGTAGTGCACAGCCTCTCACTCGCAGGCGTGCCACTACGGCTGCCGTGACATGGCAGGAGGTGCGCGTCTACTGCCCAACTCCCCTGGGACTATCTACTGCACCCGGGAATAACTTCTGGCCGCGTGGTGATGTGTTTCGTGGAAGTGGCAGGCGTGAGTACAAGACTCACCGCCTTCTTTAGCACATGTGCCTCACAGTGCACAGCCTCTCACTCGCAGGCGTGCCACTACGGCTGCCGCGATGGGGCAGGAGGTGCCCGACTACTCTCCGACTCCCTTGGGACTATCTACTGCACCCGGGAATCCGTTTTGGCCGGCTGGTGATGTGTTTCGTGGAAGTGGCAGGCGTGAGTACAAGGCTCAGCCCTTACACCTTGCACAGCTTCTCACTCTCACGCATGCCACTCCGTCGCCCGTGCTTTGCCGGAGTTGCGCGTCTATTGCCGAGGTTCCCCTGGGTCTAGTGCACCTGGGATTTCATTTTGGTGGCGTTGTCATGCGTTTCGTGGAAGTGGCAGGCGTGAGTGCAAGGCTCACCGCCTTCTTTAGCACATGTGCCTCGTAGTGCACAGCCTCTCACTCGCAGGCGTGCCACTACGGCTGCCGTGACATGGCAGGAGGTGCGCGTCTACTGCCCAACTCCCCTGGGACTATCTAGTGCACGCGGGAATCCATTTTAGCCGCGTGGTGATGTGTTTCGTGGAAGTGGCAGGCGTGAGTACAAGACTCACCGCCTTCTTTAGCACATGTGCCTCACAGTGCACAGCCTCTCACTCGCAGGCGTGCCACTACGGCTGCCGCGATGGGGCAGGAGGTGCCCGACTACTCTCCGACTCCCTTGGGACTATCTACTGCACCCGGGAATCCGTTTTGGCCGCCTGGTGATGTGTTTCGTGGAAGTGGCAGGCGTGAGTACAAGGCTCAGCCCTTACACCTTGCACAGCTTCTCACTCTCACGCATGCCACTCCGTCGCCCGTGCTTTGCCGGAGTTGCGCGTCTATTGCCGAGGTTCCCCTGGGTCTAGTGCACCTGGGATTTCATTTTGGTGGCGTTGTCATGCGTTTCGTGGAAGTGGCAGGCGTGAGTGCAAGGCTCACCGCCTTCTTTAGCACATGTGCCTCGTAGTGCACAGCCTCTCACTCGCAGGCGTGCCACTACGGCTGCCGTGACATGGCAGGAGGTGCGCGTCTACTGCCCAACTCCCCTGGGACTATCTACTGCACGCGGGAATCCATTTTAGCCGCGTGGTGATGTGTTTCGTGGAAGTGGCAGGCGTGAGTACAAGACTCACCGCCTTCTTTAGCACATGTGCCTCACAGTGCACAGCCTCTCACTCGCAGGCGTGCCACTACGGCTGCCGCGATGGGGCAGGAGGTGCCCGACTACTCTCCGACTCCCTTGGGACTATCTACTGCACCCGGGAATCCGTTTTGGCCGCCTGGTGATGTGTTTCGTGGAAGTGGCAGGCGTGAGTACAAGGCTCAGCCCTTACACCTTGCACAGCTTCTCACTCTCACGCATGCCACTCCGTCGCCCGTGCTTTGCCGGAGTTGCGCGTCTATTGCCGAGGTTCCCCTGGGTCTAGTGCACCTGGGATTTCATTTTGGTGGCGTTGTCATGCGTTTCGTGGAAGTGGCAGGCGTGAGTGCAAGGCTCACCGCCTTCTTTAGCACATGTGCCTCGTAGTGCACAGCCTCTCACTCGCAGGCGTGCCACTACGGCTGCCGTGACATGGCAGGAGGTGCGCGTCTACTGCCCAACTCCCCTGGGACTATCTACTGCACCCGGGAATAACTTCTGGCCGCGTGGTGATGTGTTTCGTGGAAGTGGCAGGCGTGAGTACAAGACTCACCGCCTTCTTTAGCACATGTGCCTCACAGTGCACAGCCTCTCACTCGCAGGCGTGCCACTACGGCTGCCGCGATGGGGCAGGAGGTGCCCGACTACTCTCCGACTCCCTTGGGACTATCTACTGCACCCGGGAATCCGTTTTGGCCGGCTGGTGATGTGTTTCGTGGAAGTGGCAGGCGTGAGTACAAGGCTCAGCCCTTACACCTTGCACAGCTTCTCACTCTCACGCATGCCACTCCGTCGCCCGTGCTTTGCCGGAGTTGCGCGTCTATTGCCGAGGTTCCCCTGGGTCTAGTGCACCTGGGATTTCATTTTGGTGGCGTTGTCATGCGTTTCGTGGAAGTGGCAGGCGTGAGTGCAAGGCTCACCGCCTTCTTTAGCACATGTGCCTCGTAGTGCACAGCCTCTCACTCGCAGGCGTGCCACTACGGCTGCCGTGACATGGCAGGAGGTGCGCGTCTACTGCCCAACTCCCCTGGGACTATCTACTGCACCCGGGAATAACTTCTGGCCGCGTGGTGATGTGTTTCGTGGAAGTGGCAGGCGTGAGTACAAGACTCACCGCCTTCTTTAGCACATGTGCCTCACAGTGCACAGCCTCTCACTCGCAGGCGTGCCACTACGGCTGCCGCGATGGGGCAGGAGGTGCCCGACTACTCTCCGACTCCCTTGGGACTATCTACTGCACCCGGGAATCCGTTTTGGCCGCCTGGTGATGTGTTTCGTGGAAGTGGCAGGCGTGAGTACAAGGCTCAGCCCTTACACCTTGCACAGCTTCTCACTCTCACGCATGCCACTCCGTCGCCCGTGCTTTGCCGGAGTTGCGCGTCTATTGCCGAGGTTCCCCTGGGTCTAGTGCACCTGGGATTTCATTTTGGTGGCGTTGTCATGCGTTTCGTGGAAGTGGCAGGCGTGAGTGCAAGGCTCACCGCCTTCTTTAGCACATGTGCCTCGTAGTGCACAGCCTCTCACTCGCAGGCGTGCCACTACGGCTGCCGTGACATGGCAGGAGGTGCGCGTCTACTGCCCAACTCCCCTGGGACTATCTACTGCACCCGGGAATAACTTCTGGCCGCGTGGTGATGTGTTTCGTGGAAGTGGCAGGCGTGAGTACAAGACTCACCGCCTTCTTTAGCACATGTGCCTCACAGTGCACAGCCTCTCACTCGCAGGCGTGCCACTACGGCTGCCGCGATGGGGCAGGAGGTGCCCGACTACTCTCCGACTCCCTTGGGACTATCTACTGCACCCGGGAATCCGTTTTGGCCGGCTGGTGATGTGTTTCGTGGAAGTGGCAGGCGTGAGTACAAGGCTCAGCCCTTACACCTTGCACAGCTTCTCACTCTCACGCATGCCACTCCGTCGCCCGTGCTTTGCCGGAGTTGCGCGTCTATTGCCGAGGTTCCCCTGGGTCTAGTGCACCTGGGATTTCATTTTGGTGGCGTTGTCATGCGTTTCGTGGAAGTGGCAGGCGTGAGTGCAAGGCTCACCGCCTTCTTTAGCACATGTGCCTCGTAGTGCACAGCCTCTCACTCGCAGGCGTGCCACTACGGCTGCCGTGACATGGCAGGAGGTGCGCGTCTACTGCCCAACTCCCCTGGGACTATCTACTGCACCCGGGAATAACTTCTGGCCGCGTGGTGATGTGTTTCGTGGAAGTGGCAGGCGTGAGTACAAGACTCACCGCCTTCTTTAGCACATGTGCCTCACAGTGCACAGCCTCTCACTCGCAGGCGTGCCACTACGGCTGCCGCGATGGGGCAGGAGGTGCCCGACTACTCTCCGACTCCCTTGGGACTATCTACTGCACCCGGGAATCCGTTTTGGCCGCCTGGTGATGTGTTTCGTGGAAGTGGCAGGCGTGAGTACAAGGCTCAGCCCTTACACCTTGCACAGCTTCTCACTCTCACGCATGCCACTCCGTCGCCCGTGCTTTGCCGGAGTTGCGCGTCTATTGCCGAGGTTCCCCTGGGTCTAGTGCACCTGGGATTTCATTTTGGTGGCGTTGTCATGCGTTTCGTGGAAGTGGCAGGCGTGAGTGCAAGGCTCACCGCCTTCTTTAGCACATGTGCCTCGTAGTGCACAGCCTCTCACTCGCAGGCGTGCCACTACGGCTGCCGTGACATGGCAGGAGGTGCGCGTCTACTGCCCAACTCCCCTGGGACTATCTAGTGCACGCGGGAATCCATTTTAGCCGCGTGGTGATGTGTTTCGTGGAAGTGGCAGGCGTGAGTACAAGACTCACCGCCTTCTTTAGCACATGTGCCTCACAGTGCACAGCCTCTCACTCGCAGGCGTGCCACTACGGCTGCCGCGATGGGGCAGGAGGTGCCCGACTACTCTCCGACTCCCTTGGGACTATCTACTGCACCCGGGAATCCGTTTTGGCCGCCTGGTGATGTGTTTCGTGGAAGTGGCAGGCGTGAGTACAAGGCTCAGCCCTTACACCTTGCACAGCTTCTCACTCTCACGCATGCCACTCCGTCGCCCGTGCTTTGCCGGAGTTGCGCGTCTATTGCCGAGGTTCCCCTGGGTCTAGTGCACCTGGGATTTCATTTTGGTGGCGTTGTCATGCGTTTCGTGGAAGTGGCAGGCGTGAGTGCAAGGCTCACCGCCTTCTTTAGCACATGTGCCTCGTAGTGCACAGCCTCTCACTCGCAGGCGTGCCACTACGGCTGCCGTGACATGGCAGGAGGTGCGCGTCTACTGCCCAACTCCCCTGGGACTATCTACTGCACGCGGGAATCCATTTTAGCCGCGTGGTGATGTGTTTCGTGGAAGTGGCAGGCGTGAGTACAAGACTCACCGCCTTCTTTAGCACATGTGCCTCACAGTGCACAGCCTCTCACTCGCAGGCGTGCCACTACGGCTGCCGCGATGGGGCAGGAGGTGCCCGACTACTCTCCGACTCCCTTGGGACTATCTACTGCACCCGGGAATCCGTTTTGGCCGCCTGGTGATGTGTTTCGTGGAAGTGGCAGGCGTGAGTACAAGGCTCAGCCCTTACACCTTGCACAGCTTCTCACTCTCACGCATGCCACTCCGTCGCCCGTGCTTTGCCGGAGTTGCGCGTCTATTGCCGAGGTTCCCCTGGGTCTAGTGCACCTGGGATTTCATTTTGGTGGCGTTGTCATGCGTTTCGTGGAAGTGGCAGGCGTGAGTGCAAGGCTCACCGCCTTCTTTAGCACATGTGCCTCGTAGTGCACAGCCTCTCACTCGCAGGCGTGCCACTACGGCTGCCGTGACATGGCAGGAGGTGCGCGTCTACTGCCCAACTCCCCTGGGACTATCTACTGCACGCGGGAATCCATTTTAGCCGCGTGGTGATGTGTTTCGTGGAAGTGGCAGGCGTGAGTACAAGACTCACCGCCTTCTTTAGCACATGTGCCTCACAGTGCACAGCCTCTCACTCGCAGGCGTGCCACTACGGCTGCCGCGATGGGGCAGGAGGTGCCCGACTACTCTCCGACTCCCTTGGGACTATCTACTGCACCCGGGAATCCGTTTTGGCCGCCTGGTGATGTGTTTCGTGGAAGTGGCAGGCGTGAGTACAAGGCTCAGCCCTTACACCTTGCACAGCTTCTCACTCTCACGCATGCCACTCCGTCGCCCGTGCTTTGCCGGAGTTGCGCGTCTATTGCCGAGGTTCCCCTGGGTCTAGTGCACCTGGGATTTCATTTTGGTGGCGTTGTCATGCGTTTCGTGGAAGTGGCAGGCGTGAGTGCAAGGCTCACCGCCTTCTTTAGCACATGTGCCTCGTAGTGCACAGCCTCTCACTCGCAGGCGTGCCACTACGGCTGCCGTGACATGGCAGGAGGTGCGCGTCTACTGCCCAACTCCCCTGGGACTATCTACTGCACCCGGGAATAACTTCTGGCCGCGTGGTGATGTGTTTCGTGGAAGTGGCAGGCGTGAGTACAAGACTCACCGCCTTCTTTAGCACATGTGCCTCACAGTGCACAGCCTCTCACTCGCAGGCGTGCCACTACGGCTGCCGCGATGGGGCAGGAGGTGCCCGACTACTCTCCGACTCCCTTGGGACTATCTACTGCACCCGGGAATCCGTTTTGGCCGCCTGGTGATGTGTTTCGTGGAAGTGGCAGGCGTGAGTACAAGGCTCAGCCCTTACACCTTGCACAGCTTCTCACTCTCACGCATGCCACTCCGTCGCCCGTGCTTTGCCGGAGTTGCGCGTCTATTGCCGAGGTTCCCCTGGGTCTAGTGCACCTGGGATTTCATTTTGGTGGCGTTGTCATGCGTTTCGTGGAAGTGGCAGGCGTGAGTGCAAGGCTCACCGCCTTCTTTAGCACATGTGCCTCGTAGTGCACAGCCTCTCACTCGCAGGCGTGCCACTACGGCTGCCGTGACATGGCAGGAGGTGCGCGTCTACTGCCCAACTCCCCTGGGACTATCTACTGCACCCGGGAATAACTTCTGGCCGCGTGGTGATGTGTTTCGTGGAAGTGGCAGGCGTGAGTACAAGACTCACCGCCTTCTTTAGCACATGTGCCTCACAGTGCACAGCCTCTCACTCGCAGGCGTGCCACTACGGCTGCCGCGATGGGGCAGGAGGTGCCCGACTACTCTCCGACTCCCTTGGGACTATCTACTGCACCCGGGAATCCGTTTTGGCCGCCTGGTGATGTGTTTCGTGGAAGTGGCAGGCGTGAGTACAAGGCTCAGCCCTTACACCTTGCACAGCTTCTCACTCTCACGCATGCCACTCCGTCGCCCGTGCTTTGCCGGAGTTGCGCGTCTATTGCCGAGGTTCCCCTGGGTCTAGTGCACCTGGGATTTCATTTTGGTGGCGTTGTCATGCGTTTCGTGGAAGTGGCAGGCGTGAGTGCAAGGCTCACCGCCTTCTTTAGCACATGTGCCTCGTAGTGCACAGCCTCTCACTCGCAGGCGTGCCACTACGGCTGCCGTGACATGGCAGGAGGTGCGCGTCTACTGCCCAACTCCCCTGGGACTATCTACTGCACCCGGGAATAACTTCTGGCCGCGTGGTGATGTGTTTCTTTGAAGTGGCAGGCGTGAGTACAAGACTCACCGCCTTCTTTAGCACATGTGCCTCACAGTGCACAGCCTCTCACTCGCAGGCGTGCCACTACGGCTGCCGCGATGGGGCAGGAGGTGCCCGACTACTCTCCGACTCCCTTGGGACTATCTACTGCACCCGGGAATCCGTTTTGGCCGCCTGGTGATGTGTTTCGTGGAAGTGGCAGGCGTGAGTACAAGGCTCAGCCCTTACACCTTGCACAGCTTCTCACTCTCACGCATGCCACTCCGTCGCCCGTGCTTTGCCGGAGTTGCGCGTCTATTGCCGAGGTTCCCCTGGGTCTAGTGCACCTGGGATTTCATTTTGGTGGCGTTGTCATGCGTTTCGTGGAAGTGGCAGGCGTGAGTGCAAGGCTCACCGCCTTCTTTAGCACATGTGCCTCGTAGTGCACAGCCTCTCACTCGCAGGCGTGCCACTACGGCTGCCGTGACATGGCAGGAGGTGCGCGTCTACTGCCCAACTCCCCTGGGACTATCTAGTGCACGCGGGAATCCATTTTAGCCGCGTGGTGATGTGTTTCGTGGAAGTGGCAGGCGTGAGTACAAGACTCACCGCCTTCTTTAGCACATGTGCCTCACAGTGCACAGCCTCTCACTCGCAGGCGTGCCACTACGGCTGCCGCGATGGGGCAGGAGGTGCCCGACTACTCTCCGACTCCCTTGGGACTATCTACTGCACCCGGGAATCCGTTTTGGCCGCCTGGTGATGTGTTTCGTGGAAGTGGCAGGCGTGAGTACAAGGCTCAGCCCTTACACCTTGCACAGCTTCTCACTCTCACGCATGCCACTCCGTCGCCCGTGCTTTGCCGGAGTTGCGCGTCTATTGCCGAGGTTCCCCTGGGTCTAGTGCACCTGGGATTTCATTTTGGTGGCGTTGTCATGCGTTTCGTGGAAGTGGCAGGCGTGAGTGCAAGGCTTACCGCCTTCTTTAGCACATGTGCCTCGTAGTGCACAGCCTCTCACTCGCAGGCGTGCCACTACGGCTGCCGTGACATGGCAGGAGGTGCGCGTCTACTGCCCAACTCCCCTGGGACTATCTACTGCACCCGGGAATAACTTCTGGCCGCGTGGTGATGTGTTTCGTGGAAGTGGCAGGCGTGAGTACAAGACTCACCGCCTTCTTTAGCACATGTGCCTCACAGTGCACAGCCTCTCACTCGCAGGCGTGCCACTACGGCTGCCGCGATGGGGCAGGAGGTGCCCGACTACTCTCCGACTCCCTTGGGACTATCTACTGCACCCGGGAATCCGTTTTGGCCGCCTGGTGATGTGTTTCGTGGAAGTGGCAGGCGTGAGTACAAGGCTCAGCCCTTACACCTTGCACAGCTTCTCACTCTCACGCATGCCACTCCGTCGCCCGTGCTTTGCCGGAGTTGCGCGTCTATTGCCGAGGTTCCCCTGGGTCTAGTGCACCTGGGATTTCATTTTGGTGGCGTTGTCATGCGTTTCGTGGAAGTGGCAGGCGTGAGTGCAAGGCTCACCGCCTTCTTTAGCACATGTGCCTCGTAGTGCACAGCCTCTCACTCGCAGGCGTGCCACTACGGCTGCCGTGACATGGCAGGAGGTGCGCGTCTACTGCCCAACTCCCCTGGGACTATCTACTGCACCCGGGAATAACTTCTGGCCGCGTGGTGATGTGTTTCGTGGAAGTGGCAGGCGTGAGTACAAGACTCACCGCCTTCTTTAGCACATGTGCCTCACAGTGCACAGCCTCTCACTCGGAGGCGTGCCACTACGGCTGCCGCGATGGGGCAGGAGGTGCCCGACTACTCTCCGACTCCCTTGGGACTATCTACTGCACCCGGGAATCCGTTTTGGCCGCCTGGTGATGTGTTTCGTGGAAGTGGCAGGCGTGAGTACAAGGCTCAGCCCTTACACCTTGCACAGCTTCTCACTCTCACGCATGCCACTCCGTCGCCCGTGCTTTGCCGGAGTTGCGCGTCTATTGCCGAGGTTCCCCTGGGTCTAGTGCACCTGGGATTTCATTTTGGTGGCGTTGTCATGCGTTTCGTGGAAGTGGCAGGCGTGAGTGCAAGGCTCACCGCCTTCTTTAGCACATGTGCCTCGTAGTGCACAGCCTCTCACTCGCAGGCGTGCCACTACGGCTGCCGTGACATGGCAGGAGGTGCGCGTCTACTGCCCAACTCCCCTGGGACTATCTACTGCACCCGGGAATAACTTCTGGCCGCGTGGTGATGTGTTTCGTGGAAGTGGCAGGCGTGAGTACAAGACTCACCGCCTTCTTTAGCACATGTGCCTCACAGTGCACAGCCTCTCACTCGCAGGCGTGCCACTACGGCTGCCGCGATGGGGCAGGAGGTGCCCGACTACTCTCCGACTCCCTTGGGACTATCTACTGCACCCGGGAATCCGTTTTGGCCGCCTGGTGATGTGTTTCGTGGAAGTGGCAGGCGTGAGTACAAGGCTCAGCCCTTACACCTTGCACAGCTTCTCACTCTCACGCATGCCACTCCGTCGCCCGTGCTTTGCCGGAGTTGCGCGTCTATTGCCGAGGTTCCCCTGGGTCTAGTGCACCTGGGATTTCATTTTGGTGGCGTTGTCATGCGTTTTGTGGAAGTGGCAGGCGTGAGTGCAAGGCTCACCGCCTTCTTTAGCACATGTGCCTCGTAGTGCACAGCCTCTCACTCGCAGGCGTGCCACTACGGTTGCCGTGACATGGCAGGAGGTGCGCGTCTACTGCCCAACTCCCCTGGGACTATCTACTGCACCCGGGAATAACTTCTGGCCGCGTGGTGATGTGTTTCGTGGAAGTGGCAGGCGTGAGTACAAGACTCACCGCCTTCTTTAGCACATGTGCCTCACAGTGCACAGCCTCTCACTCGCAGGCGTGCCACTACGGCTGCCGCGATGGGGCAGGAGGTGCCCGACTACTCTCCGACTCCCTTGGGACTATCTACTGCACCCGGGAATCCGTTTTGGCCGCCTGGTGATGTGTTTCGTGGAAGTGGCAGGCGTGAGTACAAGGCTCAGCCCTTACACCTTGCACAGCTTCTCACTCTCACGCATGCCACTCCGTCGCCCGTGCTTTGCCGGAGTTGCGCGTCTATTGCCGAGGTTCCCCTGGGTCTAGTGCACCTGGGATTTCATTTTGGTGGCGTTGTCATGCGTTTCGTGGAAGTGGCAGGCGTGAGTGCAAGGCTCACCGCCTTCTTTAGCACATGTGCCTCGTAGTGCACAGCCTCTCACTCGCAGGCGTGCCACTACGGCTGCCGTGACATGGCAGGAGGTGCGCGTCTACTGCCCAACTCCCCTGGGACTATCTACTGCACCCGGGAATAACTTCTGGCCGCGTGGTGATGTGTTTCGTGGAAGTGGCAGGCGTGAGTACAAGACTCACCGCCTTCTTTAGCACATGTGCCTCACAGTGCACAGCCTCTCACTCGCAGGCGTGCCACTACGGCTGCCGCGATGGGGCAGGAGGTGCCCGACTACTCTCCGACTCCCTTGGGACTATCTACTGCACCCGGGAATCCGTTTTGGCCGCCTGGTGATGTGTTTCGTGGAAGTGGCAGGCGTGAGTACAAGGCTCAGCCCTTACACCTTGCACAGCTTCTCACTCTCACGCATGCCACTCCGTCGCCCGTGCTTTGCCGGAGTTGCGCGTCTATTGCCGAGGTTCCCCTGGGTCTAGTGCACCTGGGATTTCATTTTGGTGGCGTTGTCATGCGTTTCGTGGAAGTGGCAGGCGTGAGTGCAAGGCTCACCGCCTTCTTTAGCACATGTGCCTCGTAGTGCACAGCCTCTCACTCGCAGGCGTGCCACTACGGCTGCCGTGACATGGCAGGAGGTGCGCGTCTACTGCCCAACTCCCCTGGGACTATCTAGTGCACGCGGGAATCCATTTTAGCCGCGTGGTGATGTGTTTCGTGGAAGTGGCAGGCGTGAGTACAAGACTCACCGCCTTCTTTAGCACATGTGCCTCACAGTGCACAGCCTCTCACTCGCAGGCGTGCCACTACGGCTGCCGCGATGGGGCAGGAGGTGCCCGACTACTCTCCGACTCCCTTGGGACTATCTACTGCACCCGGGAATCCGTTTTGGCCGCCTGGTGATGTGTTTCGTGGAAGTGGCAGGCGTGAGTACAAGGCTCAGCCCTTACACCTTGCACAGCTTCTCACTCTCACGCATGCCACTCCGTCGCCCGTGCTTTGCCGGAGTTGCGCGTCTATTGCCGAGGTTCCCCTGGGTCTAGTGCACCTGGGATTTCATTTTGGTGGCGTTGTCATGCGTTTCGTGGAAGTGGCAGGCGTGAGTGCAAGGCTCACCGCCTTCTTTAGCACATGTGCCTCGTAGTGCACAGCCTCTCACTCGCAGGCGTGCCACTACGGCTGCCGTGACATGGCAGGAGGTGCGCGTCTACTGCCCAACTCCCCTGGGACTATCTACTGCACCCGGGAATAACTTCTGGCCGCGTGGTGATGTGTTTCGTGGAAGTGGCAGGCGTGAGTACAAGACTCACCGCCTTCTTTAGCACATGTGCCTCACAGTGCACAGCCTCTCACTCGCAGGCGTGCCACTACGGCTGCCGCGATGGGGCAGGAGGTGCCCGACTACTCTCCGACTCCCTTGAGACTATCTACTGCACCCGGGAATCCGTTTTGGCCGCCTGGTGATGTGTTTCGTGGAAGTGGCAGGCGTGAGTACAAGGCTCAGCCCTTACACCTTGCACAGCTTCTCACTCTCACGCATGCCACTCCGTCGCCCGTGCTTTGCCGGAGTTGCGCGTCTATTGCCGAGGTTCCCCTGGGTCTAGTGCACCTGGGATTTCATTTTGGTGGCGTTGTCATGCGTTTCGTGGAAGTGGCAGGCGTGAGTGCAAGGCTCACCGCCTTCTTTAGCACATGTGCCTCGTAGTGCACAGCCTCTCACTCGCAGGCGTGCCACTACGGCTGCCGTGACATGGCAGGAGGTGCGCGTCTACTGCCCAACTCCCCTGGGACTATCTACTGCACCCGGGAATAACTTCTGGCCGCGTGGTGATGTGTTTCGTGGAAGTGGCAGGCGTGAGTACAAGACTCACCGCCTTCTTTAGCACATGTGCCTCACAGTGCACAGCCTCTCACTCGCAGGCGTGCCAGTACGGCTGCCGCGATGGGGCAGGAGGTGCCCGACTACTCTCCGACTCCCTTGGGACTATCTACTGCACCCGGGAATCCGCTTTGGCCGCCTGGTGATGTGTTTCGTGGAAGTGGCAGGCGTGAGTACAAGGCTCAGCCCTTACACCTTGCACAGCTTCTCACTCTCACGCATGCCACTCCGTCGCCCGTGCTTTGCCGGAGTTGCGCGTCTATTGCCGAGGTTCCCCTGGGTCTAGTGCACCTGGGATTTCATTTTGGTGGCGTTGTCATGCGTTTCGTGGAAGTGGCAGGCGTGAGTGCAAGGCTCACCGCCTTCTTTAGCACATGTGCCTCGTAGTGCACAGCCTCTCACTCGCAGGCGTGCCACTACGGCTGCCGTGACATGGCAGGAGGTGCGCGTCTACTGCCCAACTCCCCTGGGACTATCTACTGCACCCGGGAATAACTTCTGGCCGCGTGGTGATGTGTTTCGTGGAAGTGGCAGGCGTGAGTACAAGACTCACCGCCTTCTTTAGCACATGTGCCTCACAGTGCACAGCCTCTCACTCGCAGGCGTGCCACTACGGCTGCCGCGATGGGGCAGGAGGTGCCCGACTACTCTCCGACTCCCTTGGGACTATCTACTGCACCCGGGAATCCGTTTTGGCCGCCTGGTGATGTGTTTCGTGGAAGTGGCAGGCGTGAGTACAAGGCTCAGCCCTTACACCTTGCACAGCTTCTCACTCTCACGCATGCCACTCCGTCGCCCGTGCTTTGCCGGAGTTGCGCGTCTATTGCCGAGGTTCCCCTGGGTCTAGTGCACCTGGGATTTCATTTTGGTGGCGTTGTCATGCGTTTCGTGGAAGTGGCAGGCGTGAGTGCAAGGCTCACCGCCTTCTTTAGCACATGTGCCTCGTAGTGCACAGCCTCTCACTCGCAGGCGTGCCACTACGGCTGCCGTGACATGGCAGGAGGTGCGCGTCTACTGCCCAACTCCCCTGGGACTATCTACTGCACCCGGGAATAACTTCTGGCCGCGTGGTGATGTGTTTCGTGGAAGTGGCAGGCGTGAGTACAAGACTCACCGCCTTCTTTAGCACATGTGCCTCACAGTGCACAGCCTCTCACTCGCAGGCGTGCCACTACGGCTGCCGCGATGGGGCAGGAGGTGCCCGACTACTCTCCGACTCCCTTGGGACTATCTACTGCACCCGGGAATCCGTTTTGGCCGCCTGGTGATGTGTTTCGTGGAAGTGGCAGGCGTGAGTACAAGGCTCAGCCCTTACACCTTGCACAGCTTCTCACTCTCACGCATGCCACTCCGTCGCCCGTGCTTTGCCGGAGTTGCGCGTCTATTGCCGAGGTTCCCCTGGGTCTAGTGCACCTGGGATTTCATTTTGGTGGCGTTGTCATGCGTTTCGTGGAAGTGGCAGGCGTGAGTGCAAGGCTCACCGCCTTCTTTAGCACATGTGCCTCGTAGTGCACAGCCTCTCACTCGCAGGCGTGCCACTACGGCTGCCGTGACATGGCAGGAGGTGCGCGTCTACTGCCCAACTCCCCTGGGACTATCTACTGCACCCGGGAATAACTTCTGGCCGCGTGGTGATGTGTTTCGTAGAAGTGGCAGGCGTGAGTACAAGACTCACCGCCTTCTTTAGCACATGTGCCTCACAGTGCACAGCCTCTCACTCGCAGGCGTGCCACTACGGCTGCCGCGATGGGGCAGGAGGTGCCCGACTACTCTCCGACTCCCTTGGGACTATCTACTGCACCCGGGAATCCGTTTTGGCCGCCTGGTGATGTGTTTCGTGGAAGTGGCAGGCGTGAGTACAAGGCTCAGCCCTTACACCTTGCACAGCTTCTCACTCTCACGCATGCCACTCCGTCGCCCGTGCTTTGCCGGAGTTGCGCGTCTATTGCCGAGGTTCCCCTGGGTCTAGTGCACCTGGGATTTCATTTTGGTGGCGTTGTCATGCGTTTCGTGGAAGTGGCAGGCGTGAGTGCAAGGCTCACCGCCTTCTTTAGCACATGTGCCTCGTAGTGCACAGCCTCTCACTCGCAGGCGTGCCACTACGGCTGCCGTGACATGGCAGGAGGTGCGCGTCTACTGCCCAACTCCCCTGGGACTATCTAGTGCACGCGGGAATCCATTTTAGCCGCGTGGTGATGTGTTTCGTGGAAGTGGCAGGCGTGAGTACAAGACTCACCGCCTTCTTTAGCACATGTGCCTCACAGTGCACAGCCTCTCACTCGCAGGCGTGCCACTACGGCTGCCGCGATGGGGCAGGAGGTGCCCGACTACTCTCCGACTCCCTTGGGACTATCTACTGCACCCGGGAATCCGTTTTGGCCGCCTGGTGATGTGTTTCGTGGAAGTGGCAGGCGTGAGTACAAGGCTCAGCCCTTACACCTTGCACAGCTTCTCACTCTCACGCATGCCACTCCGTCGCCCGTGCTTTGCCGGAGTTGCGCGTCTATTGCCGAGGTTCCCCTGGGTCTAGTGCACCTGGGATTTCATTTTGGTGGCGTTGTCATGCGTTTCGTGGAAGTGGCAGGCGTGAGTGCAAGGCTCACCGCCTTCTTTAGCACATGTGCCTCGTAGTGCACAGCCTCTCACTCGCAGGCGTGCCACTACGGCTGCCGTGACATGGCAGGAGGTGCGCGTCTACTGCCCAACTCCCCTGGGACTATCTACTGCACCCGGGAATAACTTCTGGCCGCGTGGTGATGTGTTTCGTGGAAGTGGCAGGCGTGAGTACAAGACTCAGCGCCTTCTTTAGCACATGTGCCTCACAGTGCACAGCCTCTCACTCGCAGGCGTGCCACTACGGCTGCCGCGATGGGGCAGGAGGTGCCCGACTACTCTCCGACTCCCTTGGGACTATCTACTGCACCCGGGAATCCGTTTTGGCCGCCTGGTGATGTGTTTCGTGGAAGTGGCAGGCGTGAGTACAAGGCTCAGCCCTTACACCTTGCACAGCTTCTCACTCTCACGCATGCCACTCCGTCGCCCGTGCTTTGCCGGAGTTGCGCGTCTATTGCCGAGGTTCCCCTGGGTCTAGTGCACCTGGGATTTCATTTTGGTGGCGTTGTCATGCGTTTCGTGGAAGTGGCAGGCGTGAGTGCAAGGCTCACCGCCTTCTTTAGCACATGTGCCTCGTAGTGCACAGCCTCTCACTCGCAGGCGTGCCACTACGGCTGCCGTGACATGGCAGGAGGTGCGCGTCTACTGCCCAACTCCCCTGGGACTATCTAGTGCACGCGGGAATCCATTTTAGCCGCGTGGTGATGTGTTTCGTGGAAGTGGCAGGCGTGAGTACAAGACTCACCGCCTTCTTTAGCACATGTGCCTCACAGTGCACAGCCTCTCACTCGCAGGCGTGCCACTACGGCTGCCGCGATGGGGCAGGAGGTGCCCGACTACTCTCCGACTCCCTTGGGACTATCTACTGCACCCGGGAATCCGTTTTGGCCGCCTGGTGATGTGTTTCGTGGAAGTGGCAGGCGTGAGTACAAGGCTCAGCCCTTACACCTTGCACAGCTTCTCACTCTCACGCATGCCACTCCGTCGCCCGTGCTTTGCCGGAGTTGCGCGTCTATTGCCGAGGTTCCCCTGGGTCTAGTGCACCTGGGATTTCATTTTGGTGGCGTTGTCATGCGTTTCGTGGAAGTGGCAGGCGTGAGTGCAAGGCTCACCGCCTTCTTTAGCACATGTGCCTCGGAGTGCACAGCCTCTCACTCGCAGGCGTGCCACTACGGCTGCCGTGACATGGCAGGAGGTGCGCGTCTACTGCCCAACTCCCCTGGGACTATCTACTGCACCCGGGAATAACTTCTGGCCGCGTGGTGATGTGTTTCGTGGAAGTGGCAGGCGTGAGTACAAGACTCACCGCCTTCTTTAGCACATGTGCCTCACAGTGCACAGCCTCTCACTCGCAGGCGTGCCACTACGGCTGCCGCGATGGGGCAGGAGGTGCCCGACTACTCTCCGACTCCCTTGGGACTATCTACTGCACCCGGGAATCCGTTTTGGCCGCCTGGTGATGTGTTTCGTGGAAGTGGCAGGCGTGAGTACAAGGCTCAGCCCTTACACCTTGCACAGCTTCTCACTCTCACGCATGCCACTCCGTCGCCCGTGCTTTGCCGGAGTTGCGCGTCTATTGCCGAGGTTCCCCTGGGTCTAGTGCACCTGGGATTTCATTTTGGTGGCGTTGTCATGCGTTTCGTGGAAGTGGCAGGCGTGAGTGCAAGGCTCACCGCCTTCTTTAGCACATGTGCCTCGTAGTGCACAGCCTCTCACTCGCAGGCGTGCCACTACGGCTGCCGTGACATGGCAGGAGGTGCGCGTCTACTGCCCAACTCCCCTGGGACTATCTAGTGCACGCGGGAATCCATTTTAGCCGCGTGGTGATGTGTTTCGTGGAAGTGGCAGGCGTGAGTACAAGACTCACCGCCTTCTTTAGCACATGTGCCTCACAGTGCACAGCCTCTCACTCGCAGGCGTGCCACTACGGCTGCCGCGATGGGGCAGGAGGTGCCCGACTACTCTCCGACTCCCTTGGGACTATCTACTGCACCCGGGAATCCGTTTTGGCCGCCTGGTGATGTGTTTCGTGGAAGTGGCAGGCGTGAGTACAAGGCTCAGCCCTTACACCTTGCACAGCTTCTCACTCTCACGCATGCCACTCCGTCGCCCGTGCTTTGCCGGAGTTGCGCGTCTATTGCCGAGGTTCCCCTGGGTCTAGTGCACCTGGGATTTCATTTTGGTGGCGTTGTCATGCGTTTCGTGGAAGTGGCAGGCGTGAGTGCAAGGCTCACCGCCTTCTTTAGCACATGTGCCTCGTAGTGCACAGCCTCTCACTCGCAGGCGTGCCACTACGGCTGCCGTGACATGGCAGGAGGTGCGCGTCTACTGCCCAACTCCCCTGGGACTATCTAGTGCACGCGGGAATCCATTTTAGCCGCGTGGTGATGTGTTTCGTGGAAGTGGCAGGCGTGAGTACAAGACTCACCGCCTTCTTTAGCACATGTGCCTCACAGTGCACAGCCTCTCACTCGCAGGCGTGCCACTACGGCTGCCGCGATGGGGCAGGAGGTGCCCGACTACTCTCCGACTCCCTTGGGACTATCTACTGCACCCGGGAATCCGTTTTGGCCGCCTGGTGATGTGTTTCGTGGAAGTGGCAGGCGTGAGTACAAGGCTCAGCCCTTACACCTTGCACAGCTTCTCACTCTCACGCATGCCACTCCGTCGCCCGTGCTTTGCCGGAGTTGCGCGTCTATTGCCGAGGTTCCCCTGGGTCTAGTGCACCTGGGATTTCATTTTGGTGGCGTTGTCATGCGTTTCGTGGAAGTGGCAGGCGTGAGTGCAAGGCTCACCGCCTTCTTTAGCACATGTGCCTCGTAGTGCACAGCCTCTCACTCGCAGGCGTGCCACTACGGCTGCCGTGACATGGCAGGAGGTGCGCGTCTACTGCCCAACTCCCCTGGGACTATCTACTGCACCCGGGAATAACTTCTGGCCGCGTGGTGATGTGTTTCGTGGAAGTGGCAGGCGTGAGTACAAGACTCACCGCCTTCTTTAGCACATGTGCCTCACAGTGCACAGCCTCTCACTCGCAGGCGTGCCACTACGGCTGCCGCGATGGGGCAGGAGGTGCCCGACTACTCTCCGACTCCCTTGGGACTATCTACTGCACCTGGGAATCCGTTTTGGCCGCCTGGTGATGTGTTTCGTGGAAGTGGCAGGCGTGAGTACAAGGCTCAGCCCTTACACCTTGCACAGCTTCTCACTCTCACGCATGCCACTCCGTCGCCCGTGCTTTGCCGGAGTTGCGCGTCTATTGCCGAGGTTCCCCTGGGTCTAGTGCACCTGGGATTTCATTTTGGTGGCGTTGTCATGCGTTTCGTGGAAGTGGCAGGCGTGAGTGCAAGGCTCACCGCCTTCTTTAGCACATGTGCCTCGTAGTGCACAGCCTCTCACTCGCAGGCGTGCCACTACGGCTGCCGTGACATGGCAGGAGGTGCGCGTCTACTGCCCAACTCCCCTGGGACTATCTAGTGCACGCGGGAATCCATTTTAGCCGCGTGGTGATGTGTTTCGTGGAAGTGGCAGGCGTGAGTACAAGACTCACCGCCTTCTTTAGCACATGTGCCTCACAGTGCACAGCCTCTCACTCGCAGGCGTGCCACTACGGCTGCCGCGATGGGGCAGGAGGTGCCCGACTACTCTCCGACTCCCTTGGGACTATCTACTGCACCCGGGAATCCGTTTTGGCCGCCTGGTGATGTGTTTCGTGGAAGTGGCAGGCGTGAGTACAAGGCTCAGCCCTTACACCTTGCACAGCTTCTCACTCTCACGCATGCCACTCCGTCGCCCGTGCTTTGCCGGAGTTGCGCGTCTATTGCCGAGGTTCCCCTGGGTCTAGTGCACCTGGGATTTCATTTTGGTGGCGTTGTCATGCGTTTCGTGGAAGTGGCAGGCGTGAGTGCAAGGCTCACCGCCTTCTTTAGCACATGTGCCTCGTAGTGCACAGCCTCTCACTCGCAGGCGTGCCACTACGGCTGCCGTGACATGGCAGGAGGTGCGCGTCTACTGCCCAACTCCCCTGGGACTATCTACTGCACCCGGGAATAACTTCTGGCCGCGTGGTGATGTGTTTCGTGGAAGTGGCAGGCGTGAGTACAAGACTCACCGCCTTCTTTAGCACATGTGCCTCACAGTGCACAGCCTCTCACTCGCAGGCGTGCCACTACGGCTGCCGCGATGGGGCAGGAGGTGCCCGACTACTCTCCGACTCCCTTGGGACTATCTACTGCACCCGGGAATCCGTTTTGGCCGCCTGGTGATGTGTTTCGTGGAAGTGGCAGGCGTGAGTACAAGGCTCAGTCCTTACACTTTGCACAGCTTCTTACTCTCACGCATGCCACTCCGTCGCCCGTGCTTTGCCGGAGTTGCGCGTCTATTGCCGAGGTTCCCCTGGGTCTAGTGCACCTGGGATTTCATTTTGGTGGCGTTGTCATGCGTTTCGTGGAAGTGGCAGGCGTGAGTGCAAGGCTCACCGCCTTCTTTAGCACATGTGCCTCGTAGTGCACAGCCTCTCACTCGCAGGCGTGCCACTACGGCTGCCGTGACATGGCAGGAGGTGCGCGTCTACTGCCCAACTCCCCTGGGACTATCTACTGCACCCGGGAATAACTTCTGGCCGCGTGGTGATGTGTTTCGTGGAAGTGGCAGGCGTGAGTACAAGACTCACCGCCTTCTTTAGCACATGTGCCTCACAGTGCACAGCCTCTCACTCGCAGGCGTGCCACTACGGCTGCCGCGATGGGGCAGGAGGTGCCCGACTACTCTCCGACTCCCTTGGGACTATCTACTGCACCCGGGAATCCGTTTTGGCCGCCTGGTGATGTGTTTCGTGGAAGTGGCAGGCGTGAGTACAAGGCTCAGCCCTTACACCTTGCACAGCTTCTCACTCTCACGCATGCCACTCCGTCGCCCGTGCTTTGCCGGAGTTGCGCGTCTATTGCCGAGGTTCCCCTGGGTCTAGTGCACCTGGGATTTCATTTTGGTGGCGTTGTCATGCGTTTCGTGGAAGTGGCAGGCGTGAGTGCAAGGCTCACCGCCTTCTTTAGCACATGTGCCTCGTAGTGCACAGCCTCTCACTCGCAGGCGTGCCACTACGGCTGCCGTGACATGGCAGGAGGTGCGCGTCTACTGCCCAACTCCCCTGGGACTATCTAGTGCACGCGGGAATCCATTTTAGCCGCGTGGTGATGTGTTTCGTGGAAGTGGCAGGCGTGAGTACAAGACTCACCGCCTTCTTTAGCACATGTGCCTCACAGTGCACAGCCTCTCACTCGCAGGCGTGCCACTACGGCTGCCGCGATGGGGCAGGAGGTGCCCGACTACTCTCCGACTCCCTTGGGACTATCTACTGCACCCGGGAATCCGTTTTGGCCGCCTGGTGATGTGTTTCGTGGAAGTGGCAGGCGTGAGTACAAGGCTCAGCCCTTACACCTTGCACAGCTTCTCACTCTCACGCATGCCACTCCGTCGCCCGTGCTTTGCCGGAGTTGCGCGTCTATTGCCGAGGTTCCCCTGGGTCTAGTGCACCTGGGATTTCATTTTGGTGGCGTTGTCATGCGTTTCGTGGAAGTGGCAGGCGTGAGTGCAAGGCTCACCGCCTTCTTTAGCACATGTGCCTCGTAGTGCACAGCCTCTCACTCGCAGGCGTGCCACTACGGCTGCCGTGACATGGCAGGAGGTGCGCGTCTACTGCCCAACTCCCCTGGGACTATCTAGTGCACGCGGGAATCCATTTTAGCCGCGTGGTGATGTGTTTCGTGGAAGTGGCAGGCGTGAGTACAAGGCTCACCGCCTTCTTTAGCACATGTGCCTCACAGTGCACAGCCTCTCACTCGCAGGCGTGCCACTACGGCTGCCGCGATGGGGCAGGAGGTGCCCGACTACTCTCCGACTCCCTTGGGACTATCTACTGCACCCGGGAATCCGTTTTGGCCGCCTGGTGATGTGTTTCGTGGAAGTGGCAGGCGTGAGTACAAGGCTCAGCCCTTACACCTTGCACAGCTTCTCACTCTCACGCATGCCACTCCGTCGCCCGTGCTTTGCCGGAGTTGCGCGTCTATTGCCGAGGTTCCCCTGGGTCTAGTGCACCTGGGATTTCATTTTGGTGGCGTTGTCATGCGTTTCGTGGAAGTGGCAGGCGTGAGTGCAAGGCTCACCGCCTTCTTTAGCACATGTGCCTCGTAGTGCACAGCCTCTCACTCGCAGGCGTGCCACTACGGCTGCCGTGACATGGCAGGAGGTGCGCGTCTACTGCCCAACTCCCCTGGGACTATCTAGTGCACGCGGGAATCCATTTTAGCCGCGTGGTGATGTGTTTCGTGGAAGTGGCAGGCGTGAGTACAAGACTCACCGCCTTCTTTAGCACATGTGCCTCACAGTGCACAGCCTCTCACTCGCAGGCGTGCCACTACGGCTGCCGCGATGGGGCAGGAGGTGCCCGACTACTCTCCGACTCCCTTGGGACTATCTACTGCACCCGGGAATCCGTTTTGGCCGCCTGGTGATGTGTTTCGTGGAAGTGGCAGGCGTGAGTACAAGGCTCAGCCCTTACACCTTGCACAGCTTCTCACTCTCACGCATGCCACTCCGTCGCCCGTGCTTTGCCGGAGTTGCGCGTCTATTGCCGAGGTTCCCCTGGGTCTAGTGCACCTGGGATTTCATTTTGGTGGCGTTGTCATGCGTTTCGTGGAAGTGGCAGGCGTGAGTGCAAGGCTCACCGCCTTCTTTAGCACATGTGCCTCGTAGTGCACAGCCTCTCACTCGCAGGCGTGCCACTACGGCTGCCGTGACATGGCAGGAGGTGCGCGTCTACTGCCCAACTCCCCTGGGACTATCTACTGCACCCGGGAATAACTTCTGGCCGCGTGGTGATGTGTTTCGTGGAAGTGGCAGGCGTGAGTACAAGACTCACCGCCTTCTTTAGCACATGTGCCTCACAGTGCACAGCCTCTCACTCGCAGGCGTGCCACTACGGCTGCCGCGATGGGGCAGGAGGTGCCCGACTACTCTCCGACTCCCTTGGGACTATCTACTGCACCCGGGAATCCGTTTTGGCCGCCTGGTGATGTGTTTCGTGGAAGTGGCAGGCGTGAGTACAAGGCTCAGCCCTTACACCTTGCACAGCTTCTCACTCTCACGCATGCCACTCCGTCGCCCGTGCTTTGCCGGAGTTGCGCGTCTATTGCCGAGGTTCCCCTGGGTCTAGTGCACCTGGGATTTCATTTTGGTGGCGTTGTCATGCGTTTCGTGGAAGTGGCAGGCGTGAGTGCAAGGCTCACCGCCTTCTTTAGCACATGTGCCTCGTAGTGCACAGCCTCTCACTCGCAGGCGTGCCACTACGGCTGCCGTGACATGGCAGGAGGTGCGCGTCTACTGCCCAACTCCCCTGGGACTATCTAGTGCACGCGGGAATCCATTTTAGCCGCGTGGTGATGTGTTTCGTGGAAGTGGCAGGCGTGAGTACAAGACTCACCGCCTTCTTTAGCACATGTGCCTCACAGTGCACAGCCTCTCACTCGCAGGCGTGCCACTACGGCTGCCGCGATGGGGCAGGAGGTGCCCGACTACTCTCCGACTCCCTTGGGACTATCTACTGCACCCGGGAATCCGTTTTGGCCGCCTGGTGATGTGTTTCGTGGAAGTGGCAGGCGTGAGTACAAGGCTCAGCCCTTACACCTTGCACAGCTTCTCACTCTCACGCATGCCACTCCGTCGCCCGTGCTTTGCCGGAGTTGCGCGTCTATTGCCGAGGTTCCCCTGGGTCTAGTGCACCTGGGATTTCATTTTGGTGGCGTTGTCATGCGTTTCGTGGAAGTGGCAGGCGTGAGTGCAAGGCTCACCGCCTTCTTTAGCACATGTGCCTCGTAGTGCACAGCCTCTCACTCGCAGGCGTGCCACTACGGCTGCCGTGACATGGCAGGAGGTGCGCGTCTACTGCCCAACTCCCCTGGGACTATCTACTGCACCCGGGAATAACTTCTGGCCGCGTGGTGATGTGTTTCGTGGAAGTGGCAGGCGTGAGTACAAGGCTCAGCCCTTACACCTTGCACAGCTTCTCACTCTCACGCATGCCACTCCGTCGCCCGTGCTTTGCCGGAGTTGCGCGTCTATTGCCGAGGTTCCCCTGGGTCTAGTGCACCTGGGATTTCATTTTGGTGGCGTTGTCATGCGTTTCGTGGAAGTGGCAGGCGTGAGTGCAAGGCTCACCGCCTTCTTTAGCACATGTGCCTCGTAGTGCACAGCCTCTCACTCGCAGGCGTGCCACTACGGCTGCCGTGACATGGCAGGAGGTGCGCGTCTACTGCCCAACTCCCCTGGGACTATCTAGTGCACGCGGGAATCCATTTTAGCCGCGTGGTGATGTGTTTCGTGGAAGTGGCAGGCGTGAGTACAAGACTCACCGCCTTCTTTAGCACATGTGCCTCACAGTGCACAGCCTCTCACTCGCAGGCGTGCCACTACGGCTGCCGCGATGGGGCAGGAGGTGCCCGACTACTCTCCGACTCCCTTGGGACTATCTACTGCACCCGGGAATCCGTTTTGGCCGCCTGGTGATGTGTTTCGTGGAAGTGGCAGGCGTGAGTACAAGGCTCAGCCCTTACACCTTGCACAGCTTCTCACTCTCACGCATGCCACTCCGTCGCCCGTGCTTTGCCGGAGTTGCGCGTCTATTGCCGAGGTTCCCCTGGGTCTAGTGCACCTGGGATTTCATTTTGGTGGCGTTGTCATGCGTTTCGTGGAAGTGGCAGGCGTGAGTGCAAGGCTCACCGCCTTCTTTAGCACATGTGCCTCGTAGTGCACAGCCTCTCACTCGCAGGCGTGCCACTACGGCTGCCGTGACATGGCAGGAGGTGCGCGTCTACTGCCCAACTCCCCTGGGACTATCTAGTGCACGCGGGAATCCATTTTAGCCGCGTGGTGATGTGTTTCGTGGAAGTGGCAGGCGTGAGTACAAGGCTCACCGCCTTCTTTAGCACATGTGCCTCACAGTGCACAGCCTCTCACTCGCAGGCGTGCCACTACGGCTGCCGCGATGGGGCAGGAGGTGCCCGACTACTCTCCGACTCCCTTGGGACTATCTACTGCACCCGGGAATCCGTTTTGGCCGCCTGGTGATGTGTTTCGTGGAAGTGGCAGGCGTGAGTACAAGGCTCAGCCCTTACACCTTGCACAGCTTCTCACTCTCACGCATGCCACTCCGTCGCCCGTGCTTTGCCGGAGTTGCGCGTCTATTGCCGAGGTTCCCCTGGGTCTAGTGCACCTGGGATTTCATTTTGGTGGCGTTGTCATGCGTTTCGTGGAAGTGGCAGGCGTGAGTGCAAGGCTCACCGCCTTCTTTAGCACATGTGCCTCGTAGTGCACAGCCTCTCACTCGCAGGCGTGCGACTACGGCTGCCGTGACATGGCAGGAGGTGCGCGTCTACTGCCCAACTCCCCTGGGACTATCTACTGCACCCGGGAATAACTTCTGGCCGCGTGGTGATGTGTTTCGTGGAAGTGGCAGGCGTGAGTACAAGACTCACCGCCTTCTTTAGCACATGTGCCTCACAGTGCACAGCCTCTCACTCGCAGGCGTGCCACTACGGCTGCCGCGATGGGGCAGGAGGTGCCCGACTACTCTCCGACTCCCTTGGGACTATCTACTGCACCCGGGAATCCGTTTTGGCCGCCTGGTGATGTGTTTCGTGGAAGTGGCAGGCGTGAGTACAAGGCTCAGCCCTTACACCTTGCACAGCTTCTCACTCTCACGCATGCCACTCCGTCGCCCGTGCTTTGCCGGAGTTGCGCGTCTATTGCCGAGGTTCCCCTGGGTCTAGTGCACCTGGGATTTCATTTTGGTGGCGTTGTCATGCGTTTCGTGGAAGTGGCAGGCGTGAGTGCAAGGCTCACCGCCTTCTTTAGCACATGTGCCTCGTAGTGCACAGCCTCTCACTCGCAGGCGTGCCACTACGGCTGCCGTGACATGGCAGGAGGTGCGCGTCTACTGCCCAACTCCCCTGGGACTATCTAGTGCACGCGGGAATCCATTTTAGCCGCGTGGTGATGTGTTTCGTGGAAGTGGCAGGCGTGAGTACAAGACTCACCGCCTTCTTTAGCACATGTGCCTCACAGTGCACAGCCTCTCACTCGCAGGCGTGCCACTACGGCTGCCGCGATGGGGCAGGAGGTGCCCGACTACTCTCCGACTCCCTTGGGACTATCTACTGCACCCGGGAATCCGTTTTGGCCGCCTGGTGATGAGTTTCGTGGAAGTGGCAGGCGTGAGTACAAGGCTCAGCCCTTACACCTTGCACAGCTTCTTACTCTCACGCATGCCACTCCGTCGCCCGTGCTTTGCCGGAGTTGCGCGTCTATTGCCGAGGTTCCCCTGGGTCTAGTGCACCTGGGATTTCATTTTGGTGGCGTTGTCATGCGTTTCGTGGAAGTGGCAGGCGTGAGTGCAAGGCTCACCGCCTTCTTTAGCACATGTGCCTCGTAGTGCACAGCCTCTCACTCGCAGGCGTGCCACTACGGCTGCCGTGACATGGCAGGAGGTGCGCGTCTACTGCCCAACTCCCCTGGGACTATCTAGTGCACGCGGGAATCCATTTTAGCCGCGTGGTGATGTGTTTCGTGGAAGTGGCAGGCGTGAGTACAAGACTCACCGCCTTCTTTAGCACATGTGCCTCACAGTGCACAGCCTCTCACTCGCAGGCGTGCCACTACGGCTGCCGCGATGGGGCAGGAGGTGCCCGACTACTCTCCGACTCCCTTGGGACTATCTACTGCACCCGGGAATCCGTTTTGGCCGCCTGGTGATGTGTTTCGTGGAAGTGGCAGGCGTGAGTACAAGGCTCAGCCCTTACACCTTGCACAGCTTCTCACTCTCACGCATGCCACTCCGTCGCCCGTGCTTTGCCGGAGTTGCGCGTCTATTGCCGAGGTTCCCCTGGGTCTAGTGCACCTGGGATTTCATTTTGGTGGCGTTGTCATGCGTTTCGTGGAAGTGGCAGGCGTGAGTGCAAGGCTCACCGCCTTCTTTAGCACATGTGCCTCGTAGTGCACAGCCTCTCACTCGCAGGCGTGCCACTACGGCTGCCGTGACATGGCAGGAGGTGCGCGTCTACTGCCCAACTCCCCTGGGACTATCTACTGCACCCGGGAATAACTTCTGGCCGCGTGGTGATGTGTTTCGTGGAAGTGGCAGGCGTGAGTACAAGACTCACCGCCTTCTTTAGCACATGTGCCTCACAGTGCACAGCCTCTCACTCGCAGGCGTGCCACTACGGCTGCCGCGATGGGGCAGGAGGTGCCCGACTACTCTCCGACTCCCTTGGGACTATCTACTGCACCCGGGAATCCGTTTTGGCCGCCTGGTGATGTGTTTCGTGGAAGTGGCAGGCGTGAGTACAAGGCTCAGCCCTTACACCTTGCACAGCTTCTCACTCTCACGCATGCCACTCCGTCGCCCGTGCTTTGCCGGAGTTGCGCGTCTATTGCCGAGGTTCCCCTGGGTCTAGTGCACCTGGGATTTCATTTTGGTGGCGTTGTCATGCGTTTCGTGGAAGTGGCAGGCGTGAGTGCAAGGCTCACCGCCTTCTTTAGCACATGTGCCTCGTAGTGCACAGCCTCTCACTCGCAGGCGTGCCACTACGGCTGGCGTGACATGGCAGGAGGTGCGCGTCTACTGCCCAACTCCCCTGGGACTATCTAGTGCACGCGGGAATCCATTTTAGCCGCGTGGTGATGTGTTTCGTGGAAGTGGCAGGCGTGAGTACAAGACTCACCGCCTTCTTTAGCACATGTGCCTCACAGTGCACAGCCTCTCACTCGCAGGCGTGCCACTACGGCTGCCGCGATGGGGCAGGAGGTGCCCGACTACTCTCCGACTCCCTTGGGACTATCTACTGCACCCGGGAATCCGTTTTGGCCGCCTGGTGATGTGTTTCGTGGAAGTGGCAGGCGTGAGTACAAGGCTCAGCCCTTACACCTTGCACAGCTTCTCACTCTCACGCATGCCACTCCGTCGCCCGTGCTTTGCCGGAGTTGCGCGTCTATTGCCGAGGTTCCCCTGGGTCTAGTGCACCTGGGATTTCATTTTGGTGGCGTTGTCATGCGTTTCGTGGAAGTGGCAGGCGTGAGTGCAAGGCTCACCGCCTTCTTTAGCACATGTGCCTCGTAGTGCACAGCCTCTCACTCGCAGGCGTGCCACTACGGCTGCCGTGACATGGCAGGAGGTGCGCGTCTACTGCCCAACTCCCCTGGGACTATCTACTGCACCCGGGAATAACTTCTGGCCGCGTGGTGATGTGTTTCGTGGAAGTGGCAGGCGTGAGTACAAGACTCACCGCCTTCTTTAGCACATGTGCCTCACAGTGCACAGCCTCTCACTCGCAGGCGTGCCACTACGGCTGCCGCGATGGGGCAGGAGGTGCCCGACTACTCTCCGACTCCCTTGGGACTATCTACTGCACCCGGGAATCCGTTTTGGCCGCCTGGTGATGTGTTTCGTGGAAGTGGCAGGCGTGAGTACAAGGCTCAGCCCTTACACCTTGCACAGCTTCTCACTCTCACGCATGCCACTCCGTCGCCCGTGCTTTGCCGGAGTTGCGCGTCTATTGCCGAGGTTCCCCTGGGTCTAGTGCACCTGGGATTTCATTTTGGTGGCGTTGTCATGCGTTTCGTGGAAGTGGCAGGCGTGAGTGCAAGGCTCACCGCCTTCTTTAGCACATGTGCCTCGTAGTGCACAGCCTCTCACTCGCAGGCGTGCCACTACGGCTGCCGTGACATGGCAGGAGGTGCGCGTCTACTGCCCAACTCCCCTGGGACTATCTAGTGCACGCGGGAATCCATTTTAGCCGCGTGGTGATGTGTTTCGTGGAAGTGGCAGGCGTGAGTACAAGACTCACCGCCTTCTTTAGCACATGTGCCTCACAGTGCACAGCCTCTCACTCGCAGGCGTGCCACTACGGCTGCCGCGATGGGGCAGGAGGTGCCCGACTACTCTCCGACTCCCTTGGGACTATCTACTGCACCCGGGAATCCGTTTTGGCCGCCTGGTGATGTGTTTCGTGGAAGTGGCAGGCGTGAGTACAAGGCTCAGCCCTTACACCTTGCACAGCTTCTCACTCTCACGCATGCCACTCCGTCGCCCGTGCTTTGCCGGAGTTGCGCGTCTATTGCCGAGGTTCCCCTGGGTCTAGTGCACCTGGGATTTCATTTTGGTGGCGTTGTCATGCGTTTCGTGGAAGTGGCAGGCGTGAGTGCAAGGCTCACCGCCTTCTTTAGCACATGTGCCTCGTAGTGCACAGCCTCTCACTCGCAGGCGTGCCACTACGGCTGCCGTGACATGGCAGGAGGTGCGCGTCTACTGCCCAACTCCCCTGGGACTATCTAGTGCACGCGGGAATCCATTTTAGCCGCGTGGTGATGTGTTTCGTGGAAGTGGCAGGCGTGAGTACAAGGCTCACCGCCTTCTTTAGCACATGTGCCTCACAGTGCACAGCCTCTCACTCGCAGGCGTGCCACTACGGCTGCCGCGATGGGGCAGGAGGTGCCCGACTACTCTCCGACTCCCTTGGGACTATCTACTGCACCCGGGAATCCGTTTTGGCCGCCTGGTGATGTGTTTCGTGAAAGTGGCAGGCGTGAGTACAAGGCTCAGCCCTTACACCTTGCACAGCTTCTCACTCTCACGCATGCCACTCCGTCGCCCGTGCTTTGCCGGAGTTGCGCGTCTATTGCCGAGGTTCCCCTGGGTCTAGTGCACCTGGGATTTCATTTTGGTGGCGTTGTCATGCGTTTAGTGGAAGTGGCAGGCGTGAGTGCAAGGCTCACCGCCTTCTTTAGCACATGTGCCTCGTAGTGCACAGCCTCTCACTCGCAGGCGTGCCACTACGGCTGCCGTGACATGGCAGGAGGTGCGCGTCTACTGCCCAACTCCCCTGGGACTATCTAGTGCACGCGGGAATCCATTTTAGCCGCGTGGTGATGTGTTTCGTGGAAGTGGCAGGCGTGAGTACAAGACTCACCGCCTTCTTTAGCACATGTGCCTCACAGTGCACAGCCTCTCACTCGCAGGCGTGCCACTACGGCTGCCGCGATGGGGCAGGAGGTGCCCGACTACTCTCCGACTCCCTTGGGACTATCTACTGCACCCGGGAATCCGTTTTGGCCGCCTGGTGATGAGTTTCGTGGAAGTGGCAGGCGTGAGTACAAGGCTCAGCCCTTACACCTTGCACAGCTTCTCACTCTCACGCATGCCACTCCGTCGCCCGTGCTTTGCCGGAGTTGCGCGTCTATTGCCGAGGTTCCCCTGGGTCTAGTGCACCTGGGATTTCATTTTGGTGGCGTTGTCATGCGTTTCGTGGAAGTGGCAGGCGTGAGTGCAAGGCTCACCGCCTTCTTTAGCACATGTGCCTCGTAGTGCACAGCCTCTCACTCGCAGGCGTGCCACTACGGCTGCCGTGACATGGCAGGAGGTGCGCGTCTACTGCCCAACTCCCCTGGGACTATCTAGTGCACGCGGGAATCCATTTTAGCCGCGTGGTGATGTGTTTCGTGGAAGTGGCAGGCGTGAGTACAAGACTCACCGCCTTCTTTAGCACATGTGCCTCACAGTGCACAGCCTCTCACTCGCAGGCGTGCCACTACGGCTGCCGCGATGGGGCAGGAGGTGCCCGACTACTCTCCGACTCCCTTGGGACTATCTACTGCACCCGGGAATCCGTTTTGGCCGCCTGGTGATGTGTTTCGTGGAAGTGGCAGGCGTGAGTACAAGGCTCAGCCCTTACACCTTGCACAGCTTCTCACTCTCACGCATGCCACTCCGTCGCCCGTGCTTTGCCGGAGTTGCGCGTCTATTGCCGAGGTTCCCCTGGGTCTAGTGCACCTGGGATTTCATTTTGGTGGCGTTGTCATGCGTTTCGTGGAAGTGGCAGGCGTGAGTGCAAGGCTCACCGCCTTCTTTAGCACATGTGCCTCGTAGTGCACAGCCTCTCACTCGCAGGCGTGCCACTACGGCTGCCGTGACATGGCAGGAGGTGCGCGTCTACTGCCCAACTCCCCTGGGACTATCTACTGCACCCGGGAATAACTTCTGGCCGCGTGGTGATGTGTTTCGTGGAAGTGGCAGGCGTGAGTACAAGACTCACCGCCTTCTTTAGCACATGTGCCTCACAGTGCACAGCCTCTCACTCGCAGGCGTGCCACTACGGCTGCCGCGATGGGGCAGGAGGTGCCCGACTACTCTCCGACTCCCTTGGGACTATCTACTGCACCCGGGAATCCGTTTTGGCCGCCTGGTGATGTGTTTCGTGGAAGTGGCAGGCGTGAGTACAAGGCTCAGCCCTTACACCTTGCACAGCTTCTCACTCTCACGCATGCCACTCCGTCGCCCGTGCTTTGCCGGAGTTGCGCGTCTATTGCCGAGGTTCCCCTGGGTCTAGTGCACCTGGGATTTCATTTTGGTGGCGTTGTCATGCGTTTCGTGGAAGTGGCAGGCGTGAGTGCAAGGCTCACCGCCTTCTTTAGCACATGTGCCTCGTAGTGCACAGCCTCTCACTCGCAGGCGTGCCACTACGGCTGCCGTGACATGGCAGGAGGTGCGCGTCTACTGCCCAACTCCCCTGGGACTATCTAGTGCACGCGGGAATCCATTTTAGCCGCGTGGTGATGTGTTTCGTGGAAGTGGCAGGCGTGAGTACAAGACTCACCGCCTTCTTTAGCACATGTGCCTCACAGTGCACAGCCTCTCACTCGCAGGCGTGCCACTACGGCTGCCGCGATGGGGCAGGAGGTGCCCGACTACTCTCCGACTCCCTTGGGACTATCTACTGCACCCGGGAATCCGTTTTGGCCGCCTGGTGATGAGTTTCGTGGAAGTGGCAGGCGTGAGTACAAGGCTCAGCCCTTACACCTTGCACAGCTTCTCACTCTCACGCATGCCACTCCGTCGCCCGTGCTTTGCCGGAGTTGCGCGTCTATTGCCGAGGTTCCCCTGGGTCTAGTGCACCTGGGATTTCATTTTGGTGGCGTTGTCATGCGTTTCGTGGAAGTGGCAGGCGTGAGTGCAAGGCTCACCGCCTTCTTTAGCACATGTGCCTCGTAGTGCACAGCCTCTCACTCGCAGGCGTGCCACTACGGCTGCCGTGACATGGCAGGAGGTGCGCGTCTACTGCCCAACTCCCCTGGGACTATCTACTGCACCCGGGAATAACTTCTGGCCGCGTGGTGATGTGTTTCGTGGAAGTGGCAGGCGTGAGTACAAGACTCACCGCCTTCTTTAGCACATGTGCCTCACAGTGCACAGCCTCTCACTCGCAGGCGTGCCACTACGGCTGCCGCGATGGGGCAGGAGGTGCCCGACTACTCTCCGACTCCCTTGGGACTATCTACTGCACCCGGGAATCCGTTTTGGCCGCCTGGTGATGTGTTTCGTGGAAGTGGCAGGCGTGAGTACAAGGCTCAGCCCTTACACCTTGCACAGCTTCTCACTCTCACGCATGCCACTCCGTCGCCCGTGCTTTGCCGGAGTTGCGCGTCTATTGCCGAGGTTCCCCTGGGTCTAGTGCACCTGGGATTTCATTTTGGTGGCGTTGTCATGCGTTTCGTGGAAGTGGCAGGCGTGAGTGCAAGGCTCACCGCCTTCTTTAGCACATGTGCCTCGTAGTGCACAGCCTCTCACTCGCAGGCGTGCCACTACGGCTGCCGTGACATGGCAGGAGGTGCGCGTCTACTGCCCAACTCCCCTGGGACTATCTACTGCACGCGGGAATCCATTTTAGCCGCGTGGTGATGTGTTTCGTGGAAGTGGCAAGCGTGAGTACAAGACTCACCGCCTTCTTTAGCACATGTGCCTCACAGTGCACAGCCTCTCACTCGCAGGCGTGCCACTACGGCTGCCGCGATGGGGCAGGAGGTGCCCGACTACTCTCCGACTCCCTTGGGACTATCTACTGCACCCGGGAATCCGTTTTGGCCGCCTGGTGATGAGTTTCGTGGAAGTGGCAGGCGTGAGTACAAGGCTCAGCCCTTACACCTTGCACAGCTTCTCACTCTCACGCATGCCACTCCGTCGCCCGTGCTTTGCCGGAGTTGCGCGTCTATTGCCGAGGTTCCCCTGGGTCTAGTGCACCTGGGATTTCATTTTGGTGGCGTTGTCATGCGTTTCGTGGAAGTGGCAGGCGTGAGTGCAAGGCTCACCGCCTTCTTTAGCACATGTGCCTCGTAGTGCACAGCCTCTCACTCGCAGGCGTGCCACTACGGCTGCCGTGACATGGCAGGAGGTGCGCGTCTACTGCCCAACTCCCCTGGGACTATCTAGTGCACGCGGGAATCCATTTTAGCCGCGTGGTGATGTGTTTCGTGGAAGTGGCAGGCGTGAGTACAAGGCTCACCGCCTTCTTTAGCACATGTGCCTCACAGTGCACAGCCTCTCACTCGCAGGCGTGCCACTACGGCTGCCGCGATGGGGCAGGAGGTGCCCGACTACTCTCCGACTCCCTTGGGACTATCTACTGCACCCGGGAATCCGTTTTGGCCGCCTGGTGATGTGTTTCGTGGAAGTGGCAGGCGTGAGTACAAGGCTCAGCCCTTACACCTTGCACAGCTTCTCACTCTCACGCATGCCACTCCGTCGCCCGTGCTTTGCCGGAGTTGCGCGTCTATTGCCGAGGTTCCCCTGGGTCTAGTGCACCTGGGATTTCATTTTGGTGGCGTTGTCATGCGTTTCGTGGAAGTGGCAGGCGTGAGTGCAAGGCTCACCGCCTTCTTTAGCACATGTGCCTCGTAGTGCACAGCCTCTCACTCGCAGGCGTGCCACTACGGCTGCCGTGACATGGCAGGAGGTGCGCGTCTACTGCCCAACTCCCCTGGGACTATCTACTGCACCCGGGAATAACTTCTGGCCGCGTGGTGATGTGTTTCGTGGAAGTGGCAGGCGTGAGTACAAGACTCACCGCCTTCTTTAGCACATGTGCCTCACAGTGCACAGCCTCTCACTCGCAGGCGTGCCACTACGGCTGCCGCGATGGGGCAGGAGGTGCCCGACTACTCTCCGACTCCCTTGGGACTATCTACTGCACCCGGGAATCCGTTTTGGCCGCCTGGTGATGTGTTTCGTGGAAGTGGCAGGCGTGAGTACAAGGCTCAGCCCTTACACCTTGCACAGCTTCTCACTCTCACGCATGCCACTCCGTCGCCCGTGCTTTGCCGGAGTTGCGCGTCTATTGCCGAGGTTCCCCTGGGTCTAGTGCACCTGGGATTTCATTTTGGTGGCGTTGTCATGCGTTTCGTGGAAGTGGCAGGCGTGAGTGCAAGGCTCACCGCCTTCTTTAGCACATGTGCCTCGTAGTGCACAGCCTCTCACTCGCAGGCGTGCCACTACGGCTGCCGTGACATGGCAGGAGGTGCGCGTCTACTGCCCAACTCCCCTGGGACTATCTAGTGCACGCGGGAATCCATTTTAGCCGCGTGGTGATGTGTTTCGTGGAAGTGGCAGGCGTGAGTACAAGACTCACCGCCTTCTTTAGCACATGTGCCTCACAGTGCACAGCCTCTCACTCGCAGGCGTGCCACTACGGCTGCCGCGATGGGGCAGGAGGTGCCCGACTACTCTCCGACTCCCTTGGGACTATCTACTGCACCCGGGAATCCGTTTTGGCCGCCTGGTGATGTGTTTCGTGGAAGTGGCAGGCGTGAGTACAAGGCTCAGCCCTTACACCTTGCACAGCTTCTCACTCTCACGCATGCCACTCCGTCGCCCGTGCTTTGCCGGAGTTGCGCGTCTATTGCCGAGGTTCCCCTGGGTCTAGTGCACCTGGGATTTCATTTTGGTGGCGTTGTCATGCGTTTCGTGGAAGTGGCAGGCGTGAGTGCAAGGCTCACCGCCTTCTTTAGCACATGTGCCTCGTAGTGCACAGCCTCTCACTCGCAGGCGTGCCACTACGGCTGCCGTGACATGGCAGGAGGTGCGCGTCTACTGCCCAACTCCCCTGGGACTATCTACTGCACGCGGGAATCCATTTTAGCCGCGTGGTGATGTGTTTCGTGGAAGTGGCAGGCGTGAGTACAAGGCTCACCGCCTTCTTTAGCACATGTGCCTCACAGTGCACAGCCTCTCACTCGCAGGCGTGCCACTACGGCTGCCGCGATGGGGCAGGAGGTGCCCGACTACTCTCCGACTCCCTTGGGACTATCTACTGCACCCGGGAATCCGTTTTGGCCGCCTGGTGATGTGTTTCGTGGAAGTGGCAGGCGTGAGTACAAGGCTCAGCCCTTACACCTTGCACAGCTTCTCACTCTCACGCATGCCACTCCGTCGCCCGTGCTTTGCCGGAGTTGCGCGTCTATTGCCGAGGTTCCCCTGGGTCTAGTGCACCTGGGATTTCATTTTGGTGGCGTTGTCATGCGTTTCGTGGAAGTGGCAGGCGTGAGTGCAAGGCTCACCGCCTTCTTTAGCACATGTGCCTCGTAGTGCACAGCCTCTCACTCGCAGGCGTGCCACTACGGCTGCCGTGACATGGCAGGAGGTGCGCGTCTACTGCCCAACTCCCCTGGGACTATCTACTGCACGCGGGAATCCATTTTAGCCGCGTGGTGATGTGTTTCGTGGAAGTGGCAGGCGTGAGTACAAGACTCACCGCCTTCTTTAGCACATGTGCCTCACAGTGCACAGCCTCTCACTCGCAGGCGTGCCACTACGGCTGCCGCGATGGGGCAGGAGGTGCCCGACTACTCTCCGACTCCCTTGGGACTATCTACTGCACCCGGGAATCCGTTTTGGCCGCCTGGTGATGAGTTTCGTGGAAGTGGCAGGCGTGAGTACAAGGCTCAGCCCTTACACCTTGCACAGCTTCTCACTCTCACGCATGCCACTCCGTCGCCCGTGCTTTGCCGGAGTTGCGCGTCTATTGCCGAGGTTCCCCTGGGTCTAGTGCACCTGGGATTTCATTTTGGTGGCGTTGTCATGCGTTTCGTGGAAGTGGCAGGCGTGAGTGCAAGGCTCACCGCCTTCTTTAGCACATGTGCCTCGTAGTGCACAGCCTCTCACTCGCAGGCGTGCCACTACGGCTGCCGTGACATGGCAGGAGGTGCGCGTCTACTGCCCAACTCCCCTGGGACTATCTAGTGCACGCGGGAATCCATTTTAGCCGCGTGGTGATGTGTTTCGTGGAAGTGGCAGGCGTGAGTACAAGGCTCACCGCCTTCTTTAGCACATGTGCCTCACAGTGCACAGCCTCTCACTCGCAGGCGTGCCACTACGGCTGCCGCGATGGGGCAGGAGGTGCCCGACTACTCTCCGACTCCCTTGGGACTATCTACTGCACCCGGGAATCCGTTTTGGCCGCCTGGTGATGTGTTTCGTGGAAGTGGCAGGCGTGAGTACAAGGCTCAGCCCTTACACCTTGCACAGCTTCTCACTCTCACGCATGCCACTCCGTCGCCCGTGCTTTGCCGGAGTTGCGCGTCTATTGCCGAGGTTCCCCTGGGTCTAGTGCACCTGGGATTTCATTTTGGTGGCGTTGTCATGCGTTTCGTGGAAGTGGCAGGCGTGAGTGCAAGGCTCACCGCCTTCTTTAGCACATGTGCCTCGTAGTGCACAGCCTCTCACTCGCAGGCGTGCCACTACGGCTGCCGTGACATGGCAGGAGGTGCGCGTCTACTGCCCAACTCCCCTGGGACTATCTACTGCACCCGGGAATAACTTCTGGCCGCGTGGTGATGTGTTTCGTGGAAGTGGCAGGCGTGAGTACAAGACTCACCGCCTTCTTTAGCACATGTGCCTCACAGTGCACAGCCTCTCACTCGCAGGCGTGCCACTACGGCTGCCGCGATGGGGCAGGAGGTGCCCGACTACTCTCCGACTCCCTTGGGACTATCTACTGCACCCGGGAATCCGTTTTGGCCGCCTGGTGATGTGTTTCGTGGAAGTGGCAGGCGTGAGTACAAGGCTCAGCCCTTACACCTTGCACAGCTTCTCACTCTCACGCATGCCACTCCGTCGCCCGTGCTTTGCCGGAGTTGCGCGTCTATTGCCGAGGTTCCCCTGGGTCTAGTGCACCTGGGATTTCATTTTGGTGGCGTTGTCATGCGTTTCGTGGAAGTGGCAGGCGTGAGTGCAAGGCTCACCGCCTTCTTAAGCACATGTGCCTCGTAGTGCACAGCCTCTCACTCGCAGGCGTGCCACTACGGCTGCCGTGACATGGCAGGAGGTGCGCGTCTACTGCCCAACTCCCCTGGGACTATCTAGTGCACGCGGGAATCCATTTTAGCCGCGTGGTGATGTGTTTCGTGGAAGTGGCAGGCGTGAGTACAAGACTCACCGCCTTCTTTAGCACATGTGCCTCACAGTGCACAGCCTCTCACTCGCAGGCATGCCACTACGGCTGCCGCGATGGGGCAGGAGGTGCCCGACTACTCTCCGACTCCCTTGGGACTATCTACTGCACCCGGGAATCCGTTTTTGCCGCCTGGTGATGTGTTTCGTGGAAGTGGCAGGCGTGAGTACAAGGCTCAGCCCTTACACCTTGCACAGCTTCTCACTCTCACGCATGCCACTCCGTCGCCCGTGCTTTGCCGGAGTTGCGCGTCTATTGCCGAGGTTCCCCTGGGTCTAGTGCACCTGGGATTTCATTTTGGTGGCGTTGTCATGCGTTTCGTGGAAGTGGCAGGCGTGAGTGCAAGGCTCACCGCCTTCTTTAGCACATGTGCCTCGTAGTGCACAGCCTCTCACTCGCAGGCGTGCCACTACGGCTGCCGTGACATGGCAGGAGGTGCGCGTCTACTGCCCAACTCCCCTGGGACTATCTACTGCACGCGGGAATCCATTTTAGCCGCGTGGTGATGTGTTTCGTGGAAGTGGCAGGCGTGAGTACAAGACTCACCGCCTTCTTTAGCACATGTGCCTCACAGTGCACAGCCTCTCACTCGCAGGCGTGCCACTACGGCTGCCGCGATGGGGCAGGAGGTGCCCGACTACTCTCCGACTCCCTTGGGACTATCTACTGCACCCGGGAATCCGTTTTGGCCGCCTGGTGATGAGTTTCGTGGAAGTGGCAGGCGTGAGTACAAGGCTCAGCCCTTACACCTTGCACAGCTTCTCACTCTCACGCATGCCACTCCGTCGCCCGTGCTTTGCCGGAGTTGCGCGTCTATTGCCGAGGTTCCCCTGGGTCTAGTGCACCTGGGATTTCATTTTGGTGGCGTTGTCATGCGTTTCGTGGAAGTGGCAGGCGTGAGTGCAAGGCTCACCGCCTTCTTTAGCACATGTGCCTCGTAGTGCACAGCCTCTCACTCGCAGGCGTGCCACTACGGCTGCCGTGACATGGCAGGAGGTTCGCGTCTACTGCCCAACTCCCCTGGGACTATCTAGTGCACGCGGGAATCCATTTTAGCCGCGTGGTGATGTGTTTCGTGGAAGTGGCAGGCGTGAGTACAAGGCTCACCGCCTTCTTTAGCACATGTGCCTCACAGTGCACAGCCTCTCACTCGCAGGCGTGCCACTACGGCTGCCGCGATGGGGCAGGAGGTGCCCGACTACTCTCCGACTCCCTTGGGACTATCTACTGCACCCGGGAATCCGTTTTGGCCGCCTGGTGATGTGTTTCGTGGAAGTGGCAGGCGTGAGTACAAGGCTCAGCCCTTACACCTTGCACAGCTTCTCACTCTCACGCATGCCACTCCGTCGCCCGTGCTTTGCCGGAGTTGCGCGTCTATTGCCGAGGTTCCCCTGGGTCTAGTGCACCTGGGATTTCATTTTGGTGGCGTTGTCATGCGTTTCGTGGAAGTGGCAGGCGTGAGTGCAAGGCTCACCGCCTTCTTTAGCACATGTGCCTCGTAGTGCACAGCCTCTCACTCGCAGGCGTGCCACTACGGCTGCCGTGACATGGCAGGAGGTGCGCGTCTACTGCCCAACTCCCCTGGGACTATCTACTGCACCCGGGAATAACTTCTGGCCGCGTGGTGATGTGTTTCGTGGAAGTGGCAGGCGTGAGTACAAGACTCACCGCCTTCTTTAGCACATGTGCCTCACAGTGCACAGCCTCTCACTCGCAGGCGTGCCACTACGGCTGCCGCGATGGGGCAGGAGGTGCCCGACTACTCTCCGACTCCCTTGGGACTATCTACTGCACCCGGGAATCCGTTTTGGCCGCCTGGTGATGTGTTTCGTGGAAGTGGCAGGCGTGAGTACAAGGCTCAGCCCTTACACCTTGCACAGCTTCTCACTCTCACGCATGCCACTCCGTCGCCCGTGCTTTGCCGGAGTTGCGCGTCTATTGCCGAGGTTCCCCTGGGTCTAGTGCACCTGGGATTTCATTTTGGTGGCGTTGTCATGCGTTTCGTGGAAGTGGCAGGCGTGAGTGCAAGGCTCACCGCCTTCTTTAGCACATGTGCCTCGTAGTGCACAGCCTCTCACTCGCAGGCGTGCCACTACGGCTGCCGTGACATGGCAGGAGGTGCGCGTCTACTGCCCAACTCCCCTGGGACTATCTAGTGCACGCGGGAATCCATTTTAGCCGCGTGGTGATGTGTTTCGTGGAAGTGGCAGGCGTGAGTACAAGACTCACCGCCTTCTTTAGCACATGTGCCTCACAGTGCACAGCCTCTCACTCGCAGGCGTGCCACTACGGCTGCCGCGATGGGGCAGGAGGTGCCCGACTACTCTCCGACTCCCTTGGGACTATCTACTGCACCCGGGAATCCGTTTTGGCCGCCTGGTGATGTGTTTCGTGGAAGTGGCAGGCGTGAGTACAAGGCTCAGCCCTTACACCTTGCACAGCTTCTCACTCTCACGCATGCCACTCCGTCGCCCGTGCTTTGCCGGAGTTGCGCGTCTATTGCCGAGGTTCCCCTGGGTCTAGTGCACCTGGGATTTCATTTTGGTGGCGTTGTCATGCGTTTCGTGGAAGTGGCAGGCGTGAGTGCAAGGCTCACCGCCTTCTTTAGCACATGTGCCTCGTAGTGCACAGCCTCTCACTCGCAGGCGTGCCACTACGGCTGCCGTGACATGGCAGGAGGTGCGCGTCTACTGCCCAACTCCCCTGGGACTATCTAGTGCACGCGGGAATCCATTTTAGCCGCGTGGTGATGTGTTTCGTGGAAGTGGCAGGCGTGAGTACAAGGCTCACCGCCTTCTTTAGCACATGTGCCTCACAGTGCACAGCCTCTCACTCGCAGGCGTGCCACTACGGCTGCCGCGATGGGGCAGGAGGTGCCCGACTACTCTCCGACTCCCTTGGGACTATCTACTGCACCCGGGAATCCGTTTTGGCCGCCTGGTGATGTGTTTCGTGGAAGTGGCAGGCGTGAGTACAAGGCTCAGCCCTTACACCTTGCACAGCTTCTCACTCTCACGCATGCCACTCCGTCGCCCGTGCTTTGCCGGAGTTGCGCGTCTATTGCCGAGGTTCCCCTGGGTCTAGTGCACCTGGGATTTCATTTTGGTGGCGTTGTCATGCGTTTCGTGGAAGTGGCAGGCGTGAGTGCAAGGCTCACCGCCTTCTTTAGCACATGTGCCTCGTAGTGCACAGCCTCTCACTCGCAGGCGTGCCACTACGGCTGCCGTGACATGGCAGGAGGTGCGCGTCTACTGCCCAACTCCCCTGGGACTATCTAGTGCACGCGGGAATCCATTTTAGCCGCGTGGTGATGTGTTTCGTGGAAGTGGCAGGCGTGAGTACAAGACTCACCGCCTTCTTTAGCACATGTGCCTCACAGTGCACAGCCTCTCACTCGCAGGCGTGCCACTACGGCTGCCGCGATGGGGCAGGAGGTGCCCGACTACTCTCCGACTCCCTTGGGACTATCTACTGCACCCGGGAATCCGTTTTGGCCGCCTGGTGATGTGTTTCGTGGAAGTGGCAGGCGTGAGTACAAGGCTCAGCCCTTACACCTTGCACAGCTTCTCACTCTCACGCATGCCACTCCGTCGCCCGTGCTTTGCCGGAGTTGCGCGTCTATTGCCGAGGTTCCCCTGGGTCTAGTGCACCTGGGATTTCATTTTGGTGGCGTTGTCATGCGTTTCGTGGAAGTGGCAGGCGTGAGTGCAAGGCTCACCGCCTTCTTTAGCACATGTGCCTCGTAGTGCACAGCCTCTCACTCGCAGGCGTGCCACTACGGCTGCCGTGACATGGCAGGAGGTGCGCGTCTACTGCCCAACTCCCCTGGGACTATCTAGTGCACGCGGGAATCCATTTTAGCCGCGTGGTGATGTGTTTCGTGGAAGTGGCAGGCGTGAGTACAAGACTCACCGCCTTCTTTAGCACATGTGCCTCACAGTGCACAGCCTCTCACTCGCAGGCGTACCACTACGGCTGCCGCGATGGGGCAGGAGGTGCCCGACTACTCTCCGACTCCCTTGGGACTATCTACTGCACCCGGGAATCCGTTTTGGCCGCCTGGTGATGTGTTTCGTGGAAGTGGCAGGCGTGAGTACAAGGCTCAGCCCTTACACCTTGCACAGCTTCTCACTCTCACGCATGCCACTCCGTCGCCCGTGCTTTGCCGGAGTTGCGCGTCTATTGCCGAGGTTCCCCTGGGTCTAGTGCACCTGGGATTTCATTTTGGTGGCGTTGTCATGCGTTTCGTGGAAGTGGCAGGCGTGAGTGCAAGGCTCACCGCCTTCTTTAGCACATGTGCCTCGTAGTGCACAGCCTCTCACTCGCAGGCGTGCCACTACGGCTGCCGTGACATGGCAGGAGGTGCGCGTCTACTGCCCAACTCCCCTGGGACTATCTAGTGCACGCGGGAATCCATTTTAGCCGCGTGGTGATGTGTTTCGTGGAAGTGGCAGGCGTGAGTACAAGGCTCACCGCCTTCTTTAGCACATGTGCCTCACAGTGCACAGCCTCTCACTCGCAGGCGTGCCACTACGGCTGCCGCGATGGGGCAGGAGGTGCCCGACTACTCTCCGACTCCCTTGGGACTATCTACTGCACCCGGGAATCCGTTTTGGCCGCCTGGTGATGTGTTTCGTGGAAGTGGCAGGCGTGAGTACAAGGCTCAGCCCTTACACCTTGCACAGCTTCTCACTCTCACGCATGCCACTCCGTCGCCCGTGCTTTGCCGGAGTTGCGCGTCTATTGCCGAGGTTCCCCTGGGTCTAGTGCACCTGGGATTTCATTTTGGTGGCGTTGTCATGCGTTTCGTGGAAGTGGCAGGCGTGAGTGCAAGGCTCACCGCCTTCTTTAGCACATGTGCCTCGTAGTGCACAGCCTCTCACTCGCAGGCGTGCCACTACGGCTGCCGTGACATGGCAGGAGGTGCGCGTCTACTGCCCAACTCCCCTGGGACTATCTACTGCACGCGGGAATCCATTTTAGCCGCGTGGTGATGTGTTTCGTGGAAGTGGCAGGCGTGAGTACAAGACTCACCGCCTTCTTTAGCACATGTGCCTCACAGTGCACAGCCTCTCACTCGCAGGCGTGCCACTACGGCTGCCGCGATGGGGCAGGAGGTGCCCGACTACTCTCCGACTCCCTTGGGACTATCTACTGCACCCGGGAATCCGTTTTGGCCGCCTGGTGATGAGTTTCGTGGAAGTGGCAGGCGTGAGTACAAGGCTCAGCCCTTACACCTTGCACAGCTTCTCACTCTCACGCATGCCACTCCGTCGCCCGTGCTTTGCCGGAGTTGCGCGTCTATTGCCGAGGTTCCCCTGGGTCTAGTGCACCTGGGATTTCATTTTGGTGGCGTTGTCATGCGTTTCGTGGAAGTGGCAGGCGTGAGTGCAAGGCTCACCGCCTTCTTTAGCACATGTGCCTCGTAGTGCACAGCCTCTCACTCGCAGGCGTGCCACTACGGCTGCCGTGACATGGCAGGAGGTGCGCGTCTACTGCCCAACTCCCCTGGGACTATCTAGTGCACGCGGGAATCCATTTTAGCCGCGTGGTGATGTGTTTCGTGGAAGTGGCAGGCGTGAGTACAAGGCTCACCGCCTTCTTTAGCACATGTGCCTCACAGTGCACAGCCTCTCACTCGCAGGCGTGCCACTACGGCTGCCGCGATGGGGCAGGAGGTGCCCGACTACTCTCCGACTCCCTTGGGACTATCTACTGCACCCGGGAATCCGTTTTGGCCGCCTGGTGATGTGTTTCGTGGAAGTGGCAGGCGTGAGTACAAGGCTCAGCCCTTACACCTTGCACAGCTTCTCACTCTCACGCATGCCACTCCGTCGCCCGTGCTTTGCCGGAGTTGCGCGTCTATTGCCGAGGTTCCCCTGGGTCTAGTGCACCTGGGATTTCATTTTGGTGGCGTTGTCATGCGTTTCGTGGAAGTGGCAGGCGTGAGTGCAAGGCTCACCGCCTTCTTTAGCACATGTGCCTCGTAGTGCACAGCCTCTCACTCGCAGGCGTGCCACTACGGCTGCCGTGACATGGCAGGAGGTGCGCGTCTACTGCCCAACTCCCCTGGGACTATCTAGTGCACGCGGGAATCCATTTTAGCCGCGTGGTGATGTGTTTCGTGGAAGTGGCAGGCGTGAGTACAAGGCTCACCGCCTTCTTTAGCACATGTGCCTCACAGTGCACAGCCTCTCACTCGCAGGCGTGCCACTACGGCTGCCGCGATGGGGCAGGAGGTGCCCGACTACTCTCCGACTCCCTTGGGACTATCTACTGCACCCGGGAATCCGTTTTGGCCGCCTGGTGATGTGTTTCGTGGAAGTGGCAGGCGTGAGTACAAGGCTCAGCCCTTACACCTTGCACAGCTTCTCACTCTCACGCATGCCACTCCGTCGCCCGTGCTTTGCCGGAGTTGCGCGTCTATTGCCGAGGTTCCCCTGGGTCTAGTGCACCTGGGATTTCATTTTGGTGGCGTTGTCATGCGTTTCGTGGAAGTGGCAGGCGTGAGTGCAAGGCTCACCGCCTTCTTTAGCACATGTGCCTCGTAGTGCACAGCCTCTCACTCGCAGGCGTGCCACTACGGCTGCCGTGACATGGCAGGAGGTGCGCGTCTACTGCCCAACTCCCCTGGGACTATCTAGTGCACGCGGGAATCCATTTTAGCCGCGTGGTGATGTGTTTCGTGGAAGTGGCAGGCGTGAGTACAAGACTCACCGCCTTCTTTAGCACATGTGCCTCACAGTGCACAGCCTCTCACTCGCAGGCGTGCCACTACGGCTGCCGCGATGGGGCAGGAGGTGCCCGACTACTCTCCGACTCCCTTGGGACTATCTACTGCACCCGGGAATCCGTTTTGGCCGCCTGGTGATGTGTTTCGTGGAAGTGGCAGGCGTGAGTACAAGGCTCAGCCCTTACACCTTGCACAGCTTCTCACTCTCACGCATGCCACTCCGTCGCCCGTGCTTTGCCGGAGTTGCGCGTCTATTGCCGAGGTTCCCCTGGGTCTAGTGCACCTGGGATTTCATTTTGGTGGCGTTGTCATGCGTTTCGTGGAAGTGGCAGGCGTGAGTGCAAGGCTCACCGCCTTCTTTAGCACATGTGCCTCGTAGTGCACAGCCTCTCACTCGCAGGCGTGCCACTACGGCTGCCGTGACATGGCAGGAGGTGCGCGTCTACTGCCCAACTCCCCTGGGACTATCTACTGCACGCGGGAATCCATTTTAGCCGCGTGGTGATGTGTTTCGTGGAAGTGGCAGGCGTGAGTACAAGACTCACCGCCTTCTTTAGCACATGTGCCTCACAGTGCACAGCCTCTCACTCGCAGGCGTGCCACTACGGCTGCCGCGATGGGGCAGGAGGTGCCCGACTACTCTCCGACTCCCTTGGGACTATCTACTGCACCCGGGAATCCGTTTTGGCCGCCTGGTGATGTGTTTCGTGGAAGTGGCAGGCGTGAGTACAAGGCTCAGCCCTTACACCTTGCACAGCTTCTCACTCTCACGCATGCCACTCCGTCGCCCGTGCTTTGCCGGAGTTGCGCGTCTATTGCCGAGGTTCCCCTGGGTCTAGTGCACCTGGGATTTCATTTTGGTGGCGTTGTCATGCGTTTCGTGGAAGTGGCAGGCGTGAGTGCAAGGCTCACCGCCTTCTTTAGCACATGTGCCTCGTAGTGCACAGCCTCTCACTCGCAGGCGTGCCACTACGGCTGCCGTGACATGGCAGGAGGTGCGCGTCTACTGCCCAACTCCCCTGGGACTATCTAGTGCACGCGGGAATCCATTTTAGCCGCGTGGTGATGTGTTTCGTGGAAGTGGCAGGCGTGAGTACAAGACTCACCGCCTTCTTTAGCACATGTGCCTCACAGTGCACAGCCTCTCACTCGCAGGCGTGCCACTACGGCTGCCGCGATGGGGCAGGAGGTGCCCGACTACTCTCCGACTCCCTTGGGACTATCTACTGCACCCGGGAATCCGTTTTGGCCGCCTGGTGATGTGTTTCGTGGAAGTGGCAGGCGTGAGTACAAGGCTCAGCCCTTACACCTTGCACAGCTTCTCACTCTCACGCATGCCACTCCGTCGCCCGTGCTTTGCCGGAGTTGCGCGTCTATTGCCGAGGTTCCCCTGGGTCTAGTGCACCTGGGATTTCATTTTGGTGGCGTTGTCATGCGTTTCGTGGAAGTGGCAGGCGTGAGTGCAAGGCTCACCGCCTTCTTTAGCACATGTGCCTCGTAGTGCACAGCCTCTCACTCGCAGGCGTGCCACTACGGCTGCCGTGACATGGCAGGAGGTGCGCGTCTACTGCCCAACTCCCCTGGGACTATCTAGTGCACGCGGGAATCCATTTTAGCCGCGTGGTGATGTGTTTCGTGGAAGTGGCAGGCGTGAGTACAAGGCTCACCGCCTTCTTTAGCACATGTGCCTCACAGTGCACAGCCTCTCACTCGCAGGCGTGCCACTACGGCTGCCGCGATGGGGCAGGAGGTGCCCGACTACTCTCCGACTCCCTTGGGACTATCTACTGCACCCGGGAATCCGTTTTGGCCGCCTGGTGATGTGTTTCGTGGAAGTGGCAGGCGTGAGTACAAGGCTCAGCCCTTACACCTTGCACAGCTTCTCACTCTCACGCATGCCACTCCGTCGCCCGTGCTTTACCGGAGTTGCGCGTCTATTGCCGAGGTTCCCCTGGGTCTAGTGCACCTGGGATTTCATTTTGGTGGCGTTGTCATGCGTTTCGTGGAAGTGGCAGGCGTGAGTGCAAGGCTCACCGCCTTCTTTAGCACATGTGCCTCGTAGTGCACAGCCTCTCACTCGCAGGCGTGCCACTACGGCTGCCGTGACATGGCAGGAGGTGCGCGTCTACTGCCCAACTCCCCTGGGACTATCTAGTGCACGCGGGAATCCATTTTAGCCGCGTGGTGATGTGTTTCGTGGAAGTGGCAGGCGTGAGTACAAGACTCACCGCCTTCTTTAGCACATGTGCCTCACAGTGCACAGCCTCTCACTCGCAGGCGTGCCACTACGGCTGCCGCGATGGGGCAGGAGGTGCCCGACTACTCTCCGACTCCCTTGGGACTATCTACTGCACCCGGGAATCCGTTTTGGCCGCCTGGTGATGAGTTTCGCGGAAGTGGCAGGCGTGAGTACAAGGCTCAGCCCTTACACCTTGCACAGCTTCTCACTCTCACGCATGCCACTCCGTCGCCCGTGCTTTGCCGGAGTTGCGCGTCTATTGCCGAGGTTCCCCTGGGTCTAGTGCACCTGGGATTTCATTTTGGTGGCGTTGTCATGCGTTTCGTGGAAGTGGCAGGCGTGAGTGCAAGGCTCACCGCCTTCTTTAGCACATGTGCCTCGTAGTGCACAGCCTCTCACTCGCAGGCGTGCCACTACGGCTGCCGTGACATGGCAGGAGGTGCGCGTCTACTGCCCAACTCCCCTGGGACTATCTAGTGCACGCGGGAATCCATTTTAGCCGCGTGGTGATGTGTTTCGTGGAAGTGGCAGGCGTGAGTACAAGGCTCACCGCCTTCTTTAGCACATGTGCCTCACAGTGCACAGCCTCTCACTCGCAGGCGTGCCACTACGGCTGCCGCGATGGGGCAGGAGGTGCCCGACTACTCTCCGACTCCCTTGGGACTATCTACTGCACCCGGGAATCCGTTTTGGCCGCCTGGTGATGTGTTTCGTGGAAGTGGCAGGCGTGAGTACAAGGCTCAGCCCTTACACCTTGCACAGCTTCTCACTCTCACGCATGCCACTCCGTCGCCCGTGCTTTGCCGGAGTTGCGCGTCTATTGCCGAGGTTCCCCTGGGTCTAGTGCACCTGGGATTTCATTTTGGTGGCGTTGTCATGCGTTTCGTGGAAGTGGCAGGCGTGAGTGCAAGGCTCACCGCCTTCTTTAGCACATGTGCCTCGTAGTGCACAGCCTCTCACTCGCAGGCGTGCCACTACGGCTGCCGTGACATGGCAGGAGGTGCGCGTCTACTGCCCAACTCCCCTGGGACTATCTACTGCACCCGGGAATAACTTCTGGCCGCGTGGTGATGTGTTTCGTGGAAGTGGCAGGCGTGAGTACAAGACTCACCGCCTTCTTTAGCACATGTGCCTCACAGTGCACAGCCTCTCACTCGCAGGCGTGCCACTACGGCTGCCGCGATGGGGCAGGAGGTGCCCGACTACTCTCCGACTCCCTTGGGACTATCTACTGCACCCGGGAATCCGTTTTGGCCGCCTGGTGATGTGTTTCGTGGAAGTGGCAGGCGTGAGTACAAGGCTCAGCCCTTACACCTTGCACAGCTTCTCACTCTCACGCATGCCACTCCGTCGCCCGTGCTTTGCCGGAGTTGCGCGTCTATTGCCGAGGTTCCCCTGGGTCTAGTGCACCTGGGATTTCATTTTGGTGGCGTTGTCATGCGTTTCGTGGAAGTGGCAGGCGTGAGTGCAAGGCTCACCGCCTTCTTTAGCACATGTGCCTCGTAGTGCACAGCCTCTCACTCGCAGGCGTGCCACTACGGCTGCCGTGACATGGCAGGAGGTGCGCGTCTACTGCCCAACTCCCCTGGGACTATCTAGTGCACGCGGGAATCCATTTTAGCCGCGTGGTGATGTGTTTCGTGGAAGTGGCAGGCGTGAGTACAAGACTCACCGCCTTCTTTAGCACATGTGCCTCACAGTGCACAGCCTCTCACTCGCAGGCGTGCCACTACGGCTGCCGCGATGGGGCAGGAGGTGCCCGACTACTCTCCGACTCCCTTGGGACTATCTACTGCACCCGGGAATCCGTTTTGGCCGCCTGGTGATGTGTTTCGTGGAAGTGGCAGGCGTGAGTACAAGGCTCAGCCCTTACACCTTGCACAGCTTCTCACTCTCACGCATGCCACTCCGTCGCCCGTGCTTTGCCGGAGTTGCGCGTCTATTGCCGAGGTTCCCCTGGGTCTAGTGCACCTGGGATTTCATTTTGGTGGCGTTGTCATGCGTTTCGTGGAAGTGGCAGGCGTGAGTGCAAGGCTCACCGCCTTCTTTAGCACATGTGCCTCGTAGTGCACAGCCTCTCACTCGCAGGCGTGCCACTACGGCTGCCGTGACATGGCAGGAGGTGCGCGTCTACTGCCCAACTCCCCTGGGACTATCTACTGCACGCGGGAATCCATTTTAGCCGCGTGGTGATGTGTTTCGTGGAAGTGGCAGGCGTGAGTACAAGACTCACCGCCTTCTTTAGCACATGTGCCTCACAGTGCACAGCCTCTCACTCGCAGGCGTGCCACTACGGCTGCCGCGATGGGGCAGGAGGTGCCCGACTACTCTCCGACTCCCTTGGGACTATCTACTGCACCCGGGAATCCGTTTTGGCCGCCTGGTGATGAGTTTCGTGGAAGTGGCAGGCGTGAGTACAAGGCTCAGCCCTTACACCTTGCACAGCTTCTCACTCTCACGCATGCCACTCCGTCGCCCGTGCTTTGCCGGAGTTGCGCGTCTATTGCCGAGGTTCCCCTGGGTCTAGTGCACCTGGGATTTCATTTTGGTGGCGTTGTCATGCGTTTCGTGGAAGTGGCAGGCGTGAGTGCAAGGCTCACCACCTTCTTTAGCACATGTGCCTCGTAGTGCACAGCCTCTCACTCGCAGGCGTGCCACTACGGCTGCCGTGACATGGCAGGAGGTGCGCGTCTACTGCCCAACTCCCCTGGGACTATCTAGTGCACGCGGGAATCCATTTTAGCCGCGTGGTGATGTGTTTCGTGGAAGTGGCAGGCGTGAGTACAAGGCTCACCGCCTTCTTTAGCACATGTGCCTCACAGTGCACAGCCTCTCACTCGCAGGCGTGCCACTACGGCTGCCGCGATGGGGCAGGAGGTGCCCGACTACTCTCCGACTCCCTTGGGACTATCTACTGCACCCGGGAATCCGTTTTGGCCGCCTGGTGATGTGTTTCGTGGAAGTGGCAGGCGTGAGTACAAGGCTCAGCCCTTACACCTTGCACAGCTTCTCACTCTCACGCATGCCACTCCGTCGCCCGTGCTTTGCCGGAGTTGCGCGTCTATTGCCGAGGTTCCCCTGGGTCTAGTGCACCTGGGATTTCATTTTGGTGGCGTTGTCATGCGTTTCGTGGAAGTGGCAGGCGTGAGTGCAAGGCTCACCGCCTTCTTTAGCACATGTGCCTCGTAGTGCACAGCCTCTCACTCGCAGGCGTGCCACTACGGCTGCCGTGACATGGCAGGAGGTGCGCGTCTACTGCCCAACTCCCCTGGGACTATCTACTGCACCCGGGAATAACTTCTGGCCGCGTGGTGATGTGTTTCGTGGAAGTGGCAGGCGTGAGTACAAGACTCACCGCCTTCTTTAGCACATGTGCCTCACAGTGCACAGCCTCTCACTCGCAGGCGTGCCACTACGGCTGCCGCGATGGGGCAGGAGGTGCCCGACTACTCTCCGACTCCCTTGGGACTATCTACTGCACCCGGGAATCCGTTTTGGCCGCCTGGTGATGTGTTTCGTGGAAGTGGCAGGCGTGAGTACAAGGCTCAGCCCTTACACCTTGCACAGCTTCTCACTCTCACGCATGCCACTCCGTCGCCCGTGCTTTGCCGGAGTTGCGCGTCTATTGCCGAGGTTCCCCTGGGTCTAGTGCACCTGGGATTTCATTTTGGTGGCGTTGTCATGCGTTTCGTGGAAGTGGCAGGCGTGAGTGCAAGGCTCACCGCCTTCTTTAGCACATGTGCCTCGTAGTGCACAGCCTCTCACTCGCAGGCGTGCCACTACGGCTGCCGTGACATGGCAGGAGGTGCGCGTCTACTGCCCAACTCCCCTGGGACTATCTAGTGCACGCGGGAATCCATTTTAGCCGCGTGGTGATGTGTTTCGTGGAAGTGGCAGGCGTGAGTACAAGACTCACCGCCTTCTTTAGCACATGTGCCTCACAGTGCACAGCCTCTCACTCGCAGGCGTGCCACTACGGCTGCCGCGATGGGGCAGGAGGTGCCCGACTACTCTCCGACTCCCTTGGGACTATCTACTGCACCCGGGAATCCGTTTTGGCCGCCTGGTGATGTGTTTCGTGGAAGTGGCAGGCGTGAGTACAAGGCTCAGCCCTTACACCTTGCACAGCTTCTCACTCTCACGCATGCCACTCCGTCGCCCGTGCTTTGCCGGAGTTGCGCGTCTATTGCCGAGGTTCCCCTGGGTCTAGTGCACCTGGGATTTCATTTTGGTGGCGTTGTCATGCGTTTCGTGGAAGTGGCAGGCGTGAGTGCAAGGCTCACCGCCTTCTTTAGCACATGTGCCTCGTAGTGCACAGCCTCTCA